>NW_026067989.1:2819565-2843332 GCF_014885135.2 Alexandromys fortis
GCCACCCCACATGGAAGGGCGGGGTAAGGCATGAGCCCCTCACCTGAGGACCCAGCTGATAGGGATCACCTGGCACCACTGCACGTGGCTTTGGCAGTAGTGGCGTTAACAGAGGCTGGGAAGACTAGAGCAAGGACTCACCTCCAGTGAGGGCTTTTCAGGACTAGCTGGTTCGAGGAGGAATGCCCACACCCCTGTAAGTAAATAACTCTTTCCCTAGTTCTACAAGGAAGCGCAACACGCTCATTGGTTTCCCAGAGTGAACTTTGTTGGATTCATACTTCGGTTTATCCTTGGGAGCTGAGGAGGAGAGATAGGCCTTGCTTTACATCTCCGCCGACCCCCGGGAAGGATCTTTAGCACTATTCCTGCGTGAGTTTAGGCAGTTACCGTTCCTAAAGAATTCTTTTGTTCCATCTCTGTCTTTCTAAATGCAGTTGTGGAAGCAGAAAATAGAAATCAGAAGTATTTGCTTTTATTTCTTTATAAACTATAGTTTTCATTTAAAAGATTTTTGTTGTTGAATTGGGACAGGGACTCTCACTTATGTAGCTCTGGCTGTCCTGGAACTCACATCCCAAGAGCTAGGATTAAAGGTGTGGACCACAAGGGCCCCCATTTAAAATTTTTTATTTTTTTTTTCAATTAGTATACAAAGGAATGGGCTTTATTTTAACACTTTCATGCATATACGTCATATACTTTTTTCTTATCCCTCCTTCTCCCTTACTTCCCGTCCCCATTCTATATCTACCACCCTCTTAGGGCCCCTTCCTTCCTGCCAGACACCACCCCCTCCTGTTTTCATGTCAGATGTGTTCCATACTCTTTCTCACTTTTTTCTCCTTTCCCCTTAAGATCTCTACCTCACTTATCCCAGTCCCCTTTCTACCTTCATCACACACACACACACACACACACACACACACACACACACACGCACACACGCGCGCTTTAAATCTAGAGTCTGCATGGGAGAGAAAACGTGTTGTATCCACCTAAGTGGTTTATTTTATTTATTATATGTACCTCTAGTTTTGCCCATTTTTCCCACAAATATAATTTCAGCTTGCTTTCTAGCTAAATAAAATGCCATTGTGCATATACACTTCATTTTTCACCGGCAATTCGTTTGTTAGTGGACATCGAGGCTGCTTCTGTTTCTTGGCTTTGAGAATAGTGCACAGTAACCTGGGTGTGCAAGGGTCTCTGTGGCATGTTGACTCTTGAGTTCTTGGAGCAGAAACCAAGGAGTCGTGTAGCAGAGCGATACGGTGAGTTCTATTTTTAATTGTTGGAAGAACCTCCAGCTGAGTTCCATAGTGACTGCACCAGTTTCCTTTCTGACAAGATTTTTTTCTTCTTCAGTCAGAATTTTTGAACCTAGAGGTTAACAAATTATGGCCTTTTATAGATGTCACAGTGCCTTGGCATTTCGTATTTCTTGTGTTCCCATGACACAATTTGTACCGTGTTGGTGTGAATATCTCTTCAGGCTTTATTTAGGAGTTTCTTATTGAGCGGCCTCAATTCCCAGTGCCACTGAGTACAAAATAAACTGTTTTAACAGCAACGGCATCAAACTTACACGTAGAATCCTTTAAAGCGTGCTAGCATGTGAACAGTTGTGGTAATTTGAATGAGAATGGGCCCCAAGGGCTCATGTGTTTGAATACTTGGTCCCCAGTTGGTGGAAATTTTGGGGAAGGCTTAGGTTGTGTGGCCTTGTTAAGAGGTCTGTCAATGGGGACAGACTTTGAGAATTCAGAAGACTAAAGTCATTCCCAGTGTGTTCTCTCTCTCCCTCCCTCTCCCTCCCTCTCTACTTTTGTATCAAGAGGTGAGTTCTCAGCTGTGGCTGCTGCTGCCATGCCTTTGCTCCACCGTCACAGACTCTTAACACTCTGAAACAAGAAGCCCAGTTACATGCTTTAGTTTAATTCTAGTTTATAAGTTGTCTTCACCATGGTGCTTTGTCACAGCAGAAAAAAAAAAATAACTAATACACCAATGAACCAGAAAATAGGAAAACTAATGTGAACTGTACTATGAAATTTAAATTATTCAGGCCAGATGTAGTGGTGCACATCTTTAATCCCAACACTTGGAGATCTATGCGAGTTTGAGGCCAGCCTTGTCTACATAGAGAGCTCCCGGACAGCCAGGGCCATGTAGAAAGAACCTGTCTCAAAACAAATTATTCAGGGTAAATACAGAAAGAGTAGATGATTAATACAAAGAAAGTGGGTACAGGAAAAGGGGTAAATGGATGAGAAGATTTCTCTCCTGCCTGCCAGTTCCAAAATAAATACTCCAAAACTTAATATTAATTATAAATGTTTGGCTGATGACTCAAGCTTATTACTAGCTAGTCCTTACATTTAAATTAACCCATTCCTATTAATCTAAGTATTGCTGCGTGGCCATGGAATCACCTCATTTTCTACATGTCTTGCTTCCTCAGCAGCTGGTTGGCTGGCATCTCCCAGTCTCCACCCTTCTCCAACTGTAACTCTGCTCGGGTTTCCCACCTGGCTCAATTCTGCCTTGACATAGGCCAAAGCAACTTTATTCACCAACCAATGAGAACAGCACATATTCACAACATACAGGATCCCACAGCACATGGTTAAGCAATAAAAAGTTATAGTAGTGGAGAAGAACATTATAGAGAGAAACAAGAAATGAAGAAGAGATTAGGAAATACAGAAAAGGGATGAAAAGTGATTTCTCAGTATTAAGAAGGTTTGAAAACTAAAAGGGGGAAATAAAAATAAAAGTGTGTATTTAAATACAAAGCACACTAGAGAGAGAAAAGGGAAAGCATAGGGGCAATGAAGAAAGAAAATTGAATTTTAAAATATTGCCCTGCCATGGAAATACTATGGTACAAAATTCGATAAATGTGTGAAGGGGAATAAAAAAAAAAAACATAAAACTTTAGAAAAATAATCAAAAACAAAAATGTTACTTTAAGTGTAATAATAATTTTTTTGTAATAATTTTTAAAAGGAGATGAAACAAAAAACCAAAGTGGTGGGCACAAAGGGCCAGGGGTGGGGCTGAGATGAAGGGATGGGGCAGCTTCTTTTTTGGAGACCCTCAAACTGGAGACTGCTGGTTAGCTGCTGGGGGTCTGGGTGTCAGTTGAATTTGGGGACTTGTTCTTCCGCTGGTTTATGTGTTAGACTAGTGCCCAGTATCTGCTAGATCTGTCCTCCCTTAGGCAGTTTCCCTTCTTTGTGTCTTAGAGGCCTCAACTGGCGACCCTGAGCTTTGCGCCCTGTGGGCTTGGCAGGTTTCCCCGCCCTCCTTTGACTCAGCTCACACCAGCAAGGGTAGCTAATGCTCTAGATGGGGTATGTCTCCCACTTCCATTGAGAGAGTGAGACGCAGCGCTGAGATCTGTACAAGTGGAGTACCTAGCTTCAGAGACCCTCACGACCTCCTCAATATTTATCATCCTACTAGAAGGTGGGAGGATGTAGCTGAAGCGGGGAGGGGGCGAGTGAAGACCTCCAGCTGCAGAGTTCTCACTGATAAATGTTTGAATCCTCCCCAGTTTGGGGATCCCTCTGCTGATGCAATAAGCCAAATCAAGCTAAATTAATAAGACTGGATTTAACAAATAGGACAAAGCAAACCCCCCCCTCGCCCTCCCGGTGATTCTCAGAAAGGCAGAAGAGAAATCACAAGACAAATCTTGCAGCCAGGTCTTAAATACTCTGTAGGAATCTTCTCGAGCAGCTCCAGGGGAGGCGCTGACCCTTGGCAGGTTTTCTGAGAGGCAGGGTCTGGAATAGGAGGAGTGGGGCGGGGATCCCAGTGGGCGGGGATTGGAATAGGGGGGGAGTAAGATTGGAGCAGAGATTCCCGACACTAAGGTTTTGTGATGAGAACCCTGCAGAGGTAGATCCACCTGCTGAGCTTATACAAGGGCTATCAGACTCCAGGCTTATTCTCCATTGGTGAGATCTGCTCCTGGCTCCCAAGGCTAGCTTTCTCTCCTGCTCCCAGCAGGTTTTGGCTCATCATCAGGCCCTTTGTATTATAATACAGAGGTAATTATAATTGTAATAATAATTGCTCTGACAAAATATCTGACAAGAAACAAGGTTTTTTTTTTTCTCAACTACAGTTTGAGGAGATTTAGTCCATCATTGATGGGAAGGCAAGGCTGCAGAATCAGGAGGCTGGCTAGTCACGCTTCATCTACAGTCAGGAAACAAAGTGGGGTCTGGCTTACTCAAGGCCTACCCCTGTGATCCACTTCATCCACCAAGACTCCGTTTCCCCGAAGCTCTATAACCTTCCCAAACAGCCTCACCATCTGGGCACCAAGTGTTCAAATACATAAATCCAAAGGAGACATTTCATAACAAGCCACAACACTCTAATACTTTACACAGGCACCACCAAGGGCTGCCTCCTGTCCCAGGGCTGTAGCCAATCAAAGTCAGGTCCCCTGTCTTGTACTTGTTACTATTCTCAGGCTCCCAAGGTAGATCAATTTCAAGCACTGGGTTTCCTCTCAATATGATGCCCTGTCTCTATCTTTGGAGTGACAGAGATTGAGAGAACAGGGTTCCTCTCTATTACTGACTCTCCTGCTGGAGAAATCACTGCCTCACCGGTCACTCTGAGGCTCGTTCTGAAAGCAGGGCCTCTCGATTGTCTTTCTCCAGGGTCACCCGGCTTGCTTTTTGGAGGAGTCGTCTTTCCTCCCCACACCTTGTGTTGGGATTTGCTTGCCTTCCCTGGATCGCCATATTTTCCCTGATCTTTTCAGGTAACTTTATAGATAACTACTTTGAGATCAGCTGCCCTGGAAACCATAGAGAATGGATTCTTTCCTCATAGTCAACAGCTTATAAAGCCAGGAACTGAAACCACAAGATTCTACTGGTCAAAAGAATGGAGTCTGAGTCATATTTTTGGCCCTGGGTCTAGACATGGCATTCTAAACTATACAGCCAATCATAAGATTACTGTCTAGACAAAGGCATTCTGGCACAGAACAAAGACCACTGTAGACCCCGCCCATTGGAGTCAACACAGATGGGCCTGTCAGTCACCTGGGTAGGAAAACATACTTGAAGGAAGTCTGTTAAAGAGACTTGAGTACTATTAATAAAGCATATCTAAAACATAGGTCAACACAACGGTTCCTTTGGCCATTGTCTACTCTCGCCCCCTTGGACTTCACTTTATACCGAAACAAACCATATAAACCTTTCACACTATAATCTTTCTCATCTGAATTCTCCCAACAGAGGTCACAAAGGACCAGGTTGCTGAAGACTAGCCAAAGTAAGATCTACGCTACCATTGCCTTTATAAATTTCCAAAGCTCCCTTCTCTGACTTTGGAATTGAGTTGATTTTTTCCTCGTTCTGTCTGACGGCTTCATTGGGTCCCATGGCGACAGCATCTAGACCGCCATCTTACCTGGACCTCTAAACCACAGAAGTATTTTCTTAACTTAATGCATCAAGCATAGAGAATTCAAAACTCCACAAGCAGCCCAGCCTATCACCTACATGCAAGCAGAGGTGAGAGGGAAACACAAATGACGTGTTTGACTGGTTTCATGATTCCAGACTTGAGCACTAGTTACTTTCCATCAATGAGAATGTTTTTGAAGATATTGATGGGTATAAGAAGCATATTATCAAAATGCTTCAGGCTGGGTTATGGGACTGCTCTTGAATACAGAGGATGTCCCAAGACAGCAATTCTCAGAACAGGGTCCCATGGCAGCAATAGCCGCAGTGTCTCAGGAGCTTGTTAGAAATGTATAATCTCAGGTCCACCCCGACACCTGAGTCAGAGCCCGTGTTCGGAATAACATCCCTTTGTGACTTGTAATGAGTGCTCAGATTGGGGACATGCTGCCAGGAGCTCTCTGCTTTATGCTTTGTAAAGACAAGGAGCCATTTGTACAGCCTTTCCCAGCAAGTCCCTGTATGCTACCATCTGTGTCTGAGTACATTCCCAGGACTGCCGGATGTGGCCAGACATCAGATCCACAGAGAGACCTCTTTAAACTGGGACTCCATCAATGAAGTAGAGATGATAAGAGTCACAGCTTCGTCCCCACAAGGTTTCATATCTATGGGCTCAAAGGGGAAAATATAGAGAATTGTGGACACAAAATCATAGCTTTCATCTCAAAAGAAATCAGAGATAGTGGACTCTGGAGCCACATGTGAGTGACCATGTCAGAGGAACACAGATTTAAGTTGCCCCAAAAGTTGTATTCCAATACGGTGACAGTTTCATGAAAGTTTTATAGAATAAAGCCATAAATCACGGGGCTTTTTATGCATTAGTGGAAACAGAGTG
This sequence comes from Alexandromys fortis, assembly GCF_014885135.2. Classification (NCBI taxonomy): domain Eukaryota; kingdom Metazoa; phylum Chordata; class Mammalia; order Rodentia; family Cricetidae; genus Alexandromys; species Alexandromys fortis. Next base: position 2,825,911 of record NW_026067989.1, read on the forward strand.
GGCTGGCTAGAGCAGAGTGCAGAAGGCTTTGCTGTGGGCCTCAGATACTATCTGGTGACACTCTCAGCCTTTAGGTTTGTGGAAGTTAGGAGACTGTCTATACATTCCAACAGTATTTTATCTGGTAGTCACGAGGATGCTCAGTTTGAAACAGAGGTGAGCAATTTGTGACTATTTCCTCTAGCGTGTAGGTGAGCGCCCTTGTGTACCAGCACGTAGAGGACACTGGATGTCCTGGACTGGCACTTTCTTTTCTTTTTCTCACTGAACTCTCTCTGAACCTGGAACTTGCCATTTTGACTACTCGGCCACCATCAGGTCCAAGCGATTCTCTTATGTCTCCAACCATGTGTGTATCGTAGCACACACCTCTGGCCACAGCTGAGTTTATTCCTGGGTCCTGGGTATTAAACTCAGGTTCTCAGACTTCTGTAACAAGCCCTCTTACCCACTGAGCCACCTCCTCAGCCTAATAAATAGCTGGAAAGAGTTTAAAATAACTTGGCCTTAGAGCAGCAACATCCCAATCCTCACAAGTTTTAATCCATCAATCAGCCTTATAAAATATTTAACACGGGTGTTGTCATGGTCCAGGACCAGCCCGGGCCATAAATTATTTCTCGGACCAGCGGGGAGGCATGGGAATAACAGCACAACTCGCATTATTTTATCGGGAGGGAGTTTTTAGGGATCCCTCGTGAAAATTTGAGTTTACATCCTGAAATTTTACCTGCGTTTTTTCTCCAGCAGCTTTTATATCAAAATGCAAACTGAGGGGGAAATTCATTAGCATTCTGTTCCCTAGGTAACCAGGCGAATGACTGAGGTCACGTTCACACCTTTTTATGTCCATTCTGTCACATCTTCCTACCTATGCCTGCACTGTCATGTAGACTGAATTAACACCTCCTTTCACAGGCGGCCTCACAAATTACAAAGAAGGAGCAGAGCGACAAAAGCATATCCTGGCCCTTTGTTTAGAATGGCATCAGTTTGTCTGGAAAGGTTAGGTGACCACCTTCTTTTTTTTAAATATTTATTTATTATGTATACAATATTCTTTTTGTGTGTATGCCTGCAGGCCAGAAGAGGGTACCAGACCCCATTACAGATGATTGTGAGCCACCTTATGGTTGCTGGGAATTGAACTCAGGACCTTTGGAAGAGCAGGCAATGCTCTTAACCTCTGAGCCATCTCTCCAGCCCAGTGACCACCTTCTGTATGGCCAGGTACAAACTATGGCCCAAAAGTCTGGCTGCTGTATAATGTAGAAATATGGGCCTGTGTAGTATGGTCCTACAATCAATTCCCTCTTGTTAATTTTAATAAAACCTGTGCTTTTGCAACAGGACAGATTATTATGTCTGTCTTAGGCAAAGACTTTTTTTATTTACCCACATTTACCCGTCTTTGGAATAGGTATTTTATTTATGTGAGCTTCTTCTGTCTTAGGCATCTGGAGAGAAGAAGCTTTAAACCCATCTCTGACCGTTGACCTCTGTGAACAAAAGATTAAGGGAGAGAGATATCTTTGGGCTCTGTGTCTTGGAGTCATACTTTTTTTGTCAGGAGAAATGATAATGTTTTATGAATAATCATGCCCCTAAAGATTATAGTCTCCTATTTAAAGGAGGGGAGGATCGCCTGAGTTGAATTTTTTTAAGCTGGTCTAGAGCACCTTGAAACATTTTACATTGTATCAAAATTTAGAACTCTTAACACGTGCATTAAACCCAAACATTTATAGGACGTGTCAAACTTTTTTTTAACATATTACAAGGAGTTACAATTACCGGGTCAATACCTATAACTAGCAATAAATTTACAATTTAACATGGCCCAACCTTTTTAAATCCATATTCATTAAAATACAAGAACAGCTTTTCTGATGGGTCAGAGTCCAATGACATTTGCTGTTATCAATACCAGTTCCAGTCTCTGAGCAGCAGTTCAACCCTTAGGCTGCCCCCCTTAAGTGAAGAGGGGCTTTAATCATTTTTTTTTTTAATTTTGAGTCTTTTTTTTTTTTCCTAAGGGGAAAGCTTAGGTCTTAGTTTTTAGGTCTAAAATTTTAATCAAAATGAGTTCTGTGTCCCAGAGACTAAAACAGTCAAATATTTAGTCTGCATTTCTAACTCGGCTCCAAAGCAAACAGGATTTAGACTGCAGAAGATTGCAGTCATCATGCAGCAGGGCCTCTGGGTCTGGGTCTGTCCCGAGTGGCTGGGAGCAGCTCAGCGTCTGACCCTCAGTGCAGAATGGCATCAGCTGGTTCCATGGACCATGGTGCTCCTCTCTGGGGGGCGGGGAAGACTGGACCACGGGCTCCTCTCCAGCTCCTTTCATTCTGACTCCTCTATGGGGGCTTTATCAGCTATGATGTCATGGGGTCTGCCTCTCCTATATATGCAACATCCCGACCCTCACAAGTTTGACCCCATCAATCAGCCTTATAAAGTATTTAACACAGGTGCAACTTTCTTCTCCTGGGAACTTCAGTCCCCAGGGTTCGGCTGAAAGGTGAGGCTCTAACTCAAGGTGGGTCTCACCTGACTTTCAAGTTCCACCCAGTCCCCACTTTAGATGTGGGCACACATCAGAGGTGTAGCTAGGCACTTTAAGCTAGGGGTGGGTGGATGACAAAACAAACTCGAGAGAGACCATGCATTTACATTTAGCGAAAACAGGACAAGAACCAGAGAAGGTGTTTGTGAGATTAAGAAGGGACAGGTCTCCCAGGAAGACGTTTAGGCTGTTCATTTTGATTGGACAATTGGGATGCAGCTAGATAGCAGTAAGAGTCAAAACACAGCCACAGTGTGAGGAACGGACGATGACTGGAAAGGTACCACACCCGTGGAGTGGCGGTCGTCAGCATCATTAGTTGTGTAACAGCATAAATCCAGTGTGTGAGCAGAGATAGAAATCTATGGTTCAGATAACGCAAATGTATTCCGAGCTCTGGACATGGCAGAGAGCTGGGTATGAAACCCAGGCAGACCCTGTATTTTCCTCTTCTGGGGACCTCTTGACTCTTGACTCCACCTTGGCTATGCCTTCTTTATTCTGCATCTCCAAGCCAAGCACAAACCACAACAGCAGGGCATTAGTTGGTGTAAGTGTTCTGTTACACTTTCCTGGCTGCTGGGGCCATCATTACAGAACTGCCTTTGCAAAAATCACAGGGTTAAAACAAGTGAGAGCATTTATTTTGACATTTTAATTTCCATCATGCTAACACAGACGAGCAAAGTATGGGAGAATAGCTGAATGGTTAAACGCGTATATAATTCTTCCAGAGGACCTGAGTTGGGTTCCCAGGACCCATGACAGGCAGCTCACAAATACCTGTGACTCCAGCCCCATGAGATCCAATTCTCGTTTCTTGACTCTGGGCACTGAACACACACACACACACACACACACACACACATGCACACACACACACATAAGCATGTGTAAAAATAACAAAAAGTGAATTGGAAAGAGGTCTTGTGTGTGATCTCTTCTCGTACTAGCAATAGTCTGATGGGGAAACACAACTCGGTCCTTTCATTAGCGCCTCCTATAATCACCTGTCAACACAGATAAAGCGTGTGTCCGGCTACACTATTCAAGAGCTTTCTTTCTTTTTTTAAAAAAGATATATTTATTTATTATGTATACAACTTTCTGCCTCCATGCATACCCAAACGCCAGAGGAGGGTGCCAGATCTCATTACAGATGGTTTGGAGCCACCATGTGGTTGCTGGGAATTGAACTCAGGACCTCTGGAAGAGCAGACGGAGCTCTTAACCACTGAGCCATCTCTCCAGCCCTATTCAAGAGCTTTCTAAAATGACTCTGTAAAAATAGGATGCACATACATCTGTAATTTATCAGTTCATTGATGAGAGCCTCAGTAAGGCAGTACATGTCATTTAAGAAGCAATTTGACAAACTGGAATCTACAGACCTCTACCACAAAGACTGTGGTAGACAGGCTCCAGGCAAACAAGCACAGCCCACAGCAATCTTCAGCGTGTGCAGGAAGATTAGCTTGCCTCAGACAAGGCCCACAAATGAACACACAATGCCATGATCCCTAGGCCCTTAACTAACACCAAAGAATCAAAGAATTCACCTCTCTAGCTCACAATAAATCTTGGGTGGGTCTACTGAGTTGCATCCCATAATGTTAACCCGTGCTATTTCTGGACCTTATTTCTGATTTTTGGCGTGGCCTTCCAGTTGTTTTACCTGGAGAACATCCACTGCAATGCACTCAACAACCCAAACTCCCTACAGCTTCCTAAAAGTCTTATTAAATGACCTTCATATTGCTGAAATGTCCTCTTTTGAAGCACTCTAGGGACACTGTAAGGTCTTCATTCAAGCTGGACAATGTGTCGCACAATCCCTGTGGTTCTAGCATTGTAGAAGCTGAGGCAGGAGGATGGAGAGTACATAGCCTGGGGTGTGAGTTTAAGCCAGATTGGGAAACATACTGAGATGCTGTTTCAAAATAAGAACTAAGAGGTTTGGGAAAATAGCCCCCTGGTAGAACACTACCAAGCATGCACAAAGCTCTGGCTTCAATCTCTAAGACCACACACACAGAAGTCAAAGCAGGCAGCTAGATTCTTTTCATCTGTGGACTTTTATTTCTTCTCCACGGTATCTACATCTGATTCAAGACAGCCTAGCAGGAAAACCTGCGCTAAGTGTGTGCACAGGCCACATCTTCCTGGCTTAAAAGAAAAGATTTCGACTTCATTTGCCAGAATTAAAAGTCATGTGCTGCTTCCTTAAGTTCAACATTTACATAAAACTGAAAAGTGTGGGAGACACATGCTGTATTTTACACTTCTGTTCTTTGGAACTCTCAAGGTTTAAGAAAAAGGAATTAGGAGGGTAGAAATTTATTCCCAAAAATTATTTTACACAAATGAGGATTTTTTTTCTTTTTTTAAAAATAGTTTCTATTGAGCTATATATATTTTTTCTGCTCCTCTCCCTCCCTCCCCTCCCCTCCCCTTCTACCCTCTCCCATGATCCCCATGCTCCCAATTTACTCTGGAGATCTTGTCTTTTTCCACTTCCCAAGTAGATTAGATCCATGTATGTCTGTCTCTCTTAGGGTCCTCTTTGTTGTCTAGCTTCTCTAGGATTATAAATTGTAAGCTAGTTTTTCTTTGCTTTAATTTTTTTTTAAATCTTAAAAGTAATAACAAGACTAGGTCAGGCATGGTGTGATGTATGATTATAATCTCTTCACTCGGGAGCAGAGACAGGCAGAGCTCCATGAGCGTGAGGATAGCCTGATCTACATAGTGAGAACATGTCTCTAAAGGAATCACCAGCTCTGATTCTCTCTTAAAGAGATAGCTATTCTCTCTCATACTGTGTCATAACTTCTCCAACTTTGTCTTCCCTTTCGTTGTTGACCCTTTACTACTTTTTTCTCCTGATGTTTTTCATTATGAGTGTCATAGAAGTGAGAGAATTTTGATCCCACTTTTCAGTAATCTAAAATTACTGAAAATACTGAAAAGGAGTATTTACATGCCACTCCTTCTGTATTTCATAAAGGTACAGCTATAATAAGCCTAAGAAAATTTCACAATACCATTGATCAAAGAATATTAAGATTTATCATGTTCTACTAGTCTAGTTAGCTTTTGATTTACTTTGGTCATCATTGGAGGCTGAATTGTGTCCTGTCAAGAATTTATACGAAGGCCTCGAGAAATGGCTCAGAGGTTAAGAGCACTGGTTGCTCTTCCAGAGGTCCCGAGTTGTTCAATTCCCAGCAACCATATAGAGATATGAATGGGGAAGGGTTGTCTTTTGAGATTCAAAGGGCTATGAAACAAGGGATTTTATTGAGCTACACAGACTCTGGCCAAAGAATGAGGACCAGCCCTGAGAGAAATGTCCTGGGCTGTCAGCAGGGAAAAAATATGTCCACTGGACCAAGGGGCCAAGGTGTTTTAGAAAAAAAACATTTGGAGAAGCACAAATCCTTATAATAAAGCTACACCGATAAAAGGAAGGAGATATATGACACCACCAATTAACATGCAATGCCATGATGTATGGTCCCCCTAACCAACACCAAATAAGGAATCAGAGATTCACAAAGTCCTGGGACAAGATATTGTTCATGAAGAGAAGGCATCGCTGCTTTTGGGTTGGCTGTTTGTAGCACAGATTGCAATATGGTCTTGATAGGTCGTCTTCAAAGTGTGAGGGAGGAATACAGAGCAGGCTTTTCTTTGTCCAGTCAGCTAGATACTGCATGTCAAAATACACCTCGTTGGGTGATCTCCTCCCTCCAGCCTCTGTCCTGCAATGTGATTTAGAATATCTCCGAATTCTCTAAGTGGCCTTATTTGGAAATTGGGTTCTTGCAGACATGATCAAGTTAAGATGATATCATCCGGGCTGTGGGTGTTTCCTAATCTAGTGACTGGAGTGCTTATGAGGAAGAGAAATGAGGGCCTAGACACACATATGGTGAGAAAGTCATCTACTGTGGAGGTAGATAGCACTAGGCTACCATATGCTGAGGGCTACCAGAAAGGAAAGAGTGGGACACTTAGTGTCCAAAAAAGGCACAGGCATTCCTTGACTGTGAACTTCAGATCTGACCTCCAGCACTGTAAAAGAACAACCATCTGCTAATAAGGGGCTGGAGGGGTAGCTCAGTGGTTAAGAGCACTGGTTGCTCTTCCAGAAGACAAAGGTTTAATTCCCAGCACCCATGCTGGGCAGTTCACAACCTCCTGTAACTCAAGTTGTAGGAGATTCAATGGCTTCTTCTGGTCTCGGTGGGCACCGATACACATGTCACACACACACAAATAAGTAAAGAAACGAAAAAATAATTTTTGAATAATCTGCTGAGCTAAGATGGGGACCTTCACCGAAACAATGTTATTTATCAACACACTGGGCCCCTTTACTTTGACTTCACCTATTTACAAGAATAGCTGTGACCATGGACCAACATGAGGAAATATCACAATACTGTAAGCCTACATGTTACCTCTTACTGTTGGGTCACAGCCCAAATAAGGCAAAAAGCAGTCTTTAATTTTGCTACCTCTAAAAGTATTTCTGTGGCAGATCCATTTCAAGTAGCATCTGGAACTGCCCAGACACAAGTCCACGACTTAGCGTCTGAACACACACACACATATAACTAGATCTGTTCTAGTTTCATTCTGTGCCTGTGAAAAATGCGATGACCTACAGCAGTGTTGGGGGGGGGGAAGGGATTGGTTTTGGGACTACAGAGACCATCACTGAGGGAAGTCAGGGCAGGCACTCAAGCAGAAACCCTAGAAGGAAGCTTCTGGTTGGCATACTTACAGGCCAATGCTTAGTTAACTTTCTTTTTTTAATATTTATTTATTATGTATACAATATTCTTTCTACGTGTATGCCTGCAGGCCAGAAGAGCACATCAGACCTCATTACAGATGGTTGTGAGCCACCATGTGGTTGCCAGGAATTGAACTCAGGACCTTTGGAAGAGCAGGCAATGCTCTTAACCGCTGAACCCCCATTAACTTTCTTATATGGCTCAAGATCAACACCTGTAGAGGCAGTGGTGCCACTCACTGGGCATTCAATTCCCCAAGGCACACCCACAGGCCAATAAGCTCTCAGCAGGCAATTTATCAATTGAGGATTTCCTCTCAGAAGTTTCTGGGTGAAGTCAAGGTGATAGTTAAAGCTGACTAGAATGAGATTCCTCTACAATTCTGCCAGAGGTTTGAGAAGATGCAGTTTAGATTTAGGAGTGTGAGAGCCTGTCTAGTGGCAATGTGGTACATAAATGTGTTCGTTGCCTGGCCAAAATCATTATAAGGTGATTTTTTTCCCTATATTTCATGCTTGAATAACTAATATATCATTTAGTTAAGGATACAATTCACACATCAGCTCTAAATTGCTCTGGAATATAAGAATAAATATTGTTGATCCAACAGCAGCAGGCACCGTCTGAAGTATTGGGACTCTAGAGTTGTACTGTGAGCAGTCTTTCTGTTTCTCTGCCTCCGTGCTCTGACCTAAATGCTCCAGAAGATAAAAGAGCATCCCAAATCTTTTTCATTTAACTGGGAAGGTGATGTCTCTGTTTGCCTAAGGGAAGAACATATGGAAAACATGCTGATGTCACTTTTATTTGTTTAAGCCACCAGGAACCATTGTGAGAGCTTCTCTCCCCACCATCAGGGCTCTCTCAGTCCTTGGTCTTCTGGGGTCCTTTTTGTTTAATGTCCAAGTAAAGGGGTTGGGGGAACAAAGCTTAAGCAGCAAGGTAATCCCAGGAGTTTACTCTCTATCTCTCTATCTCCTCCCCATATCCCTTAAAATGAAGGGGTTTCAAGAAGTAATCGGTTACAAGAATATCTCTTGGGTTATCTAACCTCAAGTAGATCTAGGGAAGACCCCACCAATGTGAGAAGAGTAACCAGGACAACAAAGCCATGAAAGAGAGGCAGGTGACACACAATTCCAATGACTATTCACACTTGGAGAATGAGGAAACCTTTCGCCAGGAAACAAAATGAGATCAGTTACAAGGAGCTTAGGACTCCTTCCTGTCTGTCAGCTTCTTTCCACCCTGCTGAGACCTGCACAGCTCTAGGAGATCTGACTTGGTGTTGGGAAATAAAGAAATGACCTATGTGTGTGCATTGAGAAAAGCTGAGATTGGATGAGGCACCAGTAGCCCAGAAACTCAGCAAATTCATTGTATAGGGAAAGAGGAGGCAGGTTGGATAATCTCAGTAGGGGATCTGTGTGGGGAGCAGACTCAGGCTGTAGTCATCTGAGAGGAGGAAGCTATGCTTAAGTTTCTACACACACTGTCAACATCCATACTGTAACCAAGGGAAGGCCTTGTCATTTCTGTAGGCCCTGTGGTTCCTGTGGCCTTGATCTGGGGAAGCCTTGCCATTCCAATGGGTTTGAGGCATTAGCATCCTTGACAAGGTTGTGCTCACGCACGTAACATTACACACTTACTCAGGACTACATCTTCTCCCCACATTGAAGCACCAGATGTAACACTCATTGGAGGTGGGAGGCATCTTCCAATTAAGATGAAAAGTGAGTTTGCTCCAATACTGAGGGGATTTAAGAGGTGAGTAAACAGCCACATGGCAGGACACCCCACTCTCTAGGACCTCCACAGTGGGAAAAAACCCCAGGCCCCTCCCCCAACTCCCTTGGCTTTTCTAGCCAGCCAGCAGGGAAGTTTCCTGTGGGTAGGCTTCCCCAAACCCTATCCACGGGACCCTCCAAGTTACTAGCCCCACCCTGCCTAAGAGCTGAGAGCTTGCTACAACACTGAGGGGTCCAAGAGAGAGGACCAAGAGAGCGAACCAGGAGAGAAGACCAGGAGAGCAGGCTTATAGAGACCTCAGAGGCTTCCTGAGACACAGACATTGACAGTACAGAGCAGACCAAGAAAAACTCCCAAACACTCAGACAACTACTACAAGGATTGGACCAAGATGCAAGGACACTGCCGGCCTCACTTGAAGGAAGAAATGAGTAGGCACCAGTGCAAGAATTCATCCAACAACCTAAAAAGCAACATGGTAACACCAGAACCCAGTGGTTACACAACAGGAAGACTTGATCATCCTAACCCAGAAGAAGCAGAAGAAAATGACTTTAATCATAACTTTATGAAAATGATGGAGACCTTTAAAGAGGAAATGAAAAACTCCCTTAAATAAATGGAGGAAAAGACTAACAAAAAATATTGGAAGAAATTAATAAATCCCTCAAATAAACCCAAGAAAACCATGAAAAAAAAAAACAGGGGAAGCAAACAGTTCAAGACTTGAAGACTGAAATAGAGGTAATAAAGAAAACACAAACCAAGGGAATTCTGGATATGGAAAATCTGGGTAAAAGAACAGGAACTACAGAGACAAGTATAACCAACAGAATACAAGAGATAGAAGAAAGAATCTCAGGTGATGAAGATACTATAGAGGAAATAGACTCATTGGTCAAAGAAAACACTAAATCCAAGAAATTCTTAACACAAAACATCCAGGAAATCTAGGACACCATGAAAAGACCAAACCTAAGAATAATAGGGGTAGAAGAAAGAGAAGAACTCCAACTCAAAGGCACAGAAAATATATTCAACAAAATCATAGAAGAAAACTTTCCCAATCTAAAGAAGGATATCCCTATGCAGGTACAAGAAGCTTACAGGACATCTATAATAATCAAAATGCAAAATGTACAGAATAAAGAAAGGCTATTAAGAGCTACAAAGGAAAAAGGTCAAGTAACATAAAGGTAGACCTATCAGAATTATATCTAACTTCTCAATGGAAACCATGAAAGACAGAAGGTCCTGGACAGATGTGCTGCAGACACTAAGAGACCACGGATGAAAGATCAGACTACTATACCCAGAAAAACTTTCAATTACCATTGATAGAGGAAACAAAATATTCCATGACAAAAACAGATTTATGTATCCACAAACCCAGCCCTATGCAAATTAATAGAAGGAAAACCCCAACCCAAAGAAGCTAACTGCACCCACAAAAACACAGGCAACTAATAACCCTCTACCAGCATAACCCATCGAAGGAAAACAAACACAACTACTGAAAAATAACTGGAACTAACAACCACTGGTCATTAATATCTCTTAATATCAATAGACTCAAATCACCTATAAAAAGACACAGTCTAAGAGAATAGATACGAAAACAGGATCCAGCCTTCTGCTGTATACAAGAAACACACGGCAACCTCAAAGACAGATACTACCTCAAAGTAAAGGGTTGGGAAAAGGTTTTCCAATCAAATGGACCTAAGAAATAAGAGTATAGCTATCCTAATATCTAACAAAATAGGTTTCAAACTAAAATCAATCAGAAGAGATGGAGGACACTTTATACTCATAACAGGAACAATCCATCCAGATGTAGTCTCAATCCTGAACATCTATGCTTCTAATACAAGAGCACCCACATATGTAAAAGAGATATTACTAAAACTTAAACCCCACACACTAATAATAGACTTCAACACTCCACTCTTACCAATAGACAGGTCAACAAGACAGAAACCTAACAAAGAAATAAGAGAACAAACATATGTCATGAATCAAATAGCCTTTGCAGAAAGCAAAGACCTGTATTTTGAGATCTGCACTTTGTTTACAGCCATCTTAAGCTCACAAGTTAAGTAAAATATTTACCTCTATCCCCTCCGCAGGGTCTAGGAAATCAATCTGGCATCTTATCTCCTAGTGAAGCCTGCAGGCACCAGGCTTCAGAAACAATTAGTATTTCCTTTGTTAGTCAACCAACAATCACAGACCCTCAGTATTTACTTATCAGCTAGGGACGTCTCCGGACCTGAATTCCAGCAGACATGACACCCCTCCCCTCCCCCTTGCCTGTTTGCTATATAACAGCTTCTGAGAATTAATAAAGCATGATTTAATCAGAAATCCTGTCTTGCTGTCGTTTCTTGTGTCTCTTGTTCCCTCCATTTCTCTCCTCCAGGTTTATCAGGGACCCCCATTCGTATCCCGCTGGCCAGGATAAGCCTTAACAGACATCTATAGAACATTCCACCCAAACACAAAAGAATATACCTTCTTGTGCTGGAGAGATGGGGCCTCTCAGTGGCCTAGGGCTCACCTAGTTAACTAAGCTGGTGGAGCTCCTGAATCTGGCTGACTCTGCCTCCTCAGTGCTGAGATACCAAGCATGCTCCACTAGGGCTGGCTTTTTTTTTTTTTTTACATATGGGTTCTCGCACAGGTTCATCTGAAGCCATCCCTTTCTTCCACTGTTAAGCTTAAGCTTTTCAACTCCACTGCCTACCTTGAAGCTTCAAAAAAAAGAAAAAAAAAAAAAAAAAACACAAGTAACCCTTTGCTGTGGGTCACTTGTGGAAGCTCTGGGTTGATACCCTTTACTTAGAGTCACCTGATTCAGTTTTGTTTACTTCCAGAGAGTCAGCCTCAGCCACACAGCCCCAAGGAAGTGAGTTCATTCAACAGCCACATGAACTGAGAAGTGAACCTGGATAGGAATCCAGAGGCCCTGGGGTACTGAGATGGGAACCCCACCAGTCCCTAGATTGGTCCCTGTAAGACACCAGGCAGAGGACCCAGCTATATTCTACCCAGATCTCTTTTAATCCACCACATTGTGTAAATTTACTATGCAAAACATGTATATTGTACTTATATATTCAAAGAGTACAACTGCCAAAAGAACAAAGCAAAACCTGCAGCAAGGGAAGTAACCTACACCACTGTGGAGGCCCAAAAGTGTGAGTCTATTTCCCACGTTGACCAAAGGTCAGAGAGTTGGAAATTACCTCTATTCCTTCAAGATTATTGCGGTTCTACCTCAAACAAAGTTCCCACCTAAATTTAGAGCAGAAGAGTTCTGATCTCTCAAGGTTATTGTCAACAGGTGTGGCTAATAGACAGCCTTGTATTTCAAGAACAGAGAAGTAGATCTGTTTCTACCTCAAACAAAAGTCTGAGGAACCAACTAAGTTCCACTTCCCTTAAGGAGATAACACTGGATTCCACCCAGGGAGTGGTTTACCTACAGAATGTTTTGGTCTAGGGTGTGAGTGTGACTTCTTTTGTTCTAGCAACAGAATGATATATATACGTTCAAGTAATGAAATGTTACCCTGTAGAGGATATGGTACCATACATAAGTCTCCTCAGGGAGTCTCAAAAGCCTCTGGTCTTCATGACAGAAAGGTGAAAGGTCCAGTCTTCTGTAGATCTTGTCAGCAATGGTTTTATAAAGAACCAAATGATGATGTTGGGCCCTTTGTGGTTTTTAATGTACACTGTATACTTACTTGTGTCTCGTGTATGGTAAGGCCATTGAGTGAGTTGACTGCACTTGTAAAGCCTGGTCTGGTTTCCAAGAGGATGGGTGTGTCAGACCATCAGTATAACAAAATTCTTGAAACAATTATACAGATAAAAGGTTTAATTTGGTTCATGCCTCTAGAGGTTTCAAAGATGAAGGGTAGTATTTTCACGGGGCCTCTGACAAGGTAGGAAACCAGGGTAAGAACAAAAACCATTTACCTCATTCCCACAGGACTCAGGAAAAAAACAAACCAAGAGTCGCATATTCCCCTTTGAGTGCATGATTACAGTGATGAAAGGTCTCACTATGTTCCATCTCCTGAAGGTTCTAGAACCCATCTCCCCACATTGCTCTTAGGAAGCCCAAGACGCCAAACATGAATCCTGGGGAATATACTCAAATCCTTTCCAACTCATAATGAAGCAATGTCTATAGGGCTTTGAAAAGCAATTATGTCAGTGATATTGCTGTGAGACAAATGACTCTGGATTTGGTGGCTTAAAACAACCATTGCTCACTTCTCATCATTATGTAGGTTTGCTGGGCTGAGGTGGTGAGTATACACAAGATGATCACAGACGAAGTCTCCACTGTAGCTGAATTGAGCTGGAAGTTCAGTTGAGTCCTTGGCTGGGTAGCTGCAAACTGCCAATGGCTCTCTTTCTACACAGTGCCCCATCAATCAGTAGCCTGTCTCTGTTGGTGATATTTCTCATCACTATGACTGAATACATGAAGACATAGCGTACGTGATGTTTACTAGGCTAATAGTTTAGGAAGGGATGCGGTACAGCAGGAAAGGCGGGGTGGCAGACACCTGATGAATTTGGTCATGCTGCACCCTCAGTCAGGAAGCAGAGAGAGGAATGCTGGTGCTCAACTCACTTCCATCATTTTCCTTTTTATTCAATCTGGGACCCCAGCCCATGGAATGGCGCCACCCAGTCATGAAGGGTCCTATCCCCTGTTAAACGCAAACACTCTCGCAGACACACTTGGGTGTTTCCTAGATAATTCTAAATTCCATCAGGTTGACAGTGGAGACCAACCATCACCATACTGTCTCAAGATTTTTATCTAGCATTGGGCCCCTGAAGCAAACAATGGGGACACAGAAACTTTTAAAATCCTAAGACAATAATTACACATTACTTTTTCGAATTCTTTTGGGCAAACAAGTCAGAAGATTGGACTAAAGTTAAGTGAAGAATGATTGGCCTCCTGATGGGGAAAGTGACAGGGATGAGGGAACCCTCTGAGAGCACTGCCGTAGTCTACTACAGAAAAGAAGAATTCCACACCGTCTGTGTTTAAAGAGATTCAAAAGATTTCCTCAGAAACACACACTCATAGAACATTCAAGTCCTTTGTATACTGCTAGGGGAAATTATTTTAAGCTATAGTATAAGGAAATAGCAAACATTATGCATGGCAAAGATATGATATGAATACTCTCTGAAACAAGTTTAAACAGAATGAAATCAAATTGTTATAAATAGGATTGGTATGTGAAGACAGAAAACCAGTTCTTGAAAGATGAGTCATGTGGCCTAAAAATAATGATTCACTAATGGAATATGTGTCCAAAAGTTTGGTGTACATAAACGAAGACTAGATAGACAGAAGATGAAGGCTGCATCTGGGGTTAAGCAGAGGACTGGCCAACAGCTAAATTCCACATTGCATAGGGACAGACATATTTTGATTTCAATGGTCATATTCAGCAGATTGAGTTTAGATAACCAAGGCTCTATTTGCCAGTCTCTCAAAAATATCCCCATTTCCATAAATGGACTCACAACTCATGCAAGAGTTCAGCCAAAAATCCTCAGTGGTTAAGAGCACTGGCTACCCTTCCAGAGGACTTGGGTAAGATTCTCAGCACACTCACAACCATATGTAACTCTGGTTCCAGGAGATCCCATGCCCTCCTTCGACCTCTGAGGACACCATGCTCGTACACAGTAAAGACATGCATGCCAGCCAAACACTGTCCATATAAAATAATAATTTCTAAGATACCCATACACATGAAATAAAAAATTACAAAGTATGTTCCTTCTGCAGGAATCATCTAGCATAAAGTAAAATTCAGAGAACTAAAAACAGGAGGGAGAGTTTATCAAGTGGCTACAAAGATGAAATCAGGGGTTGGGGTCACGATATGAATTTTGTCCAAGGATAACTAGAGGCAAACATTGAATGGAGCAAAGGAGAAACATTGTCTTGGTGATTGACACCATCCACAATCCAGAGTAAAGTTATGATACACAAAAACCATGTATGCACTGTGTAACAAGGAATTAAAATGCCAGGATGTAAACCGTTGAACGTCAAATAAAAAAATGTCAGAACATATTGACCGGAGTTCCAGGAATCCCGTTGTCT
Source organism: Alexandromys fortis (assembly GCF_014885135.2). Classification (NCBI taxonomy): domain Eukaryota; kingdom Metazoa; phylum Chordata; class Mammalia; order Rodentia; family Cricetidae; genus Alexandromys; species Alexandromys fortis. Next base: position 2,841,191 of record NW_026067989.1, read on the forward strand.
CTGACTCCCCAGGGCTGGAACTCGTGTTCTCATGCTTGAGTGGCCAACACGTTACCCACTGATCTGTCTCCCTAGCCCTGTTTATTAAGTTAGGGCCTCACTACATAGGCCTAGCTGACCTGGAACTCTCCCTATAGCCTTGGCTAGCCTGGAACTTGCGAAGTAGACAAGGCTTGCTTGGAACTCACAGAGATCGACCTGCCTCTGCCTCCTAAGTGCTGGGATTATAGATGTGGGCCACCATGTCTGGATCTAATTTGGGTAGTTCTAACTAACTGAAACAGCTACTCTCCTCGAATAATCTCCATTTGTCTCCTGGGGGGGGGGGTACAGAGCAAAGTAGGAGGAATGCACATCACCCCTCCTCGGCACACGTCATTAAACAACACCATCACCAATTATTAGCTTGTAAGCTTAAGTGGTTCTTTTCTAGGCATTTTATGAGCCCATGACATTCCTCCCTGTTTTCCCTGCTACACAGGGGAAAGAAACAGTGTTGTGGTATCCGTTCTGGACAGCACTTCTAGACTCAGTGCTGCTTGGTCAAGTCAAAACAACTTCATTAGAAATGACATCTTGGCTAGCTGGTTTCCCACTGACAATAGTGACCTGAGAGTATGCATTGAAAGGAGTAGCCGCTCCAGTCCACAGGGGCTCTGGGTGGTAGGTCAAATCCACCAGATAGGAAGCAAGTGCATGAAAGGGTCTAAAGTTAGGCATCACACTGCTCCATTCCTGTGACTTATCCCCCCCCCCCCGTCTCTCTCTGTCTGTCTCTCTGTCTCTCTGTCTCTCTCTCTGTCTCTCTCACACACACACACACATAGAATTTGGACACGAGTTCTAACAGAACACGGTGTAGTCAGGGTTACCGAGGCCTAAGTACTCACAATGGTATTTAGAATGCAGCATTGTAGGGAAGTCTTGAGTTCTCTTTTCCCTCCAAAGCTACAGCAATTTGGGAACACAAAATTAACTAGTGATAAACACACTAATGAGCAAAAGCATGTGAACTTGCTAATGTGGAGAAACATGAGCCATGTGCCAAGGGCAAGACTCACAGAAAGAGGGAGGCAGTAGAAGCTAAAACAGCATCCTTAGCCAGCAGAGACTAAGGCTTGAGGTCACTGTAAAGGAAGCAGAAGAGAGTTGTATGCACTGAAGGAAGCTCCTCTGGCTATTTAAGGTCCTCCAACTGTCAGTCATCAGAGCCACTCTGGGCCATGTGTCACCCTGCTCTCTTCTGCAGGGGAAAGCTCCTTTCAAATACTTTATACCGGCAGTACAGATGCAAGCTCCCTGCAAAGCATAGCATTCTGGAGCTATCACCGGGTCTGCAGCCCCCTTTGAACAGTCATCTTGAAATACACTAAAGAAGCATATGCTGGCGATGGTCCATTTAGAATTCCCTCTGTAGGGACTCCAAACACATTATCCAGATCGAGGAAAGAGAAGGACAAAATGGACCCCGATTTCCTGAAGAGACTAAGGGTGGTTCATGAAGCAGTGTCCAAGGAACTGTGTAAGAGGGTAAGAAGAATGAGAGAAGGGTGGAGGCCAGCATAACCCGGGACTCGCTGGCTATTAAAGTAGCCCCTCTTAGGCTGAATGAGGGTGAGAAAGGGAGGGGCAGGGCCACCACCACTCTTCGTTCACATATCCCCTTTGCTCACATATCCAACCTCTTAGGACAGTGATCCTCAACCTTTCTAATGCCGCGACTCTGATCCATTCCTCATGTTGTGGCGACCCCCAACCATACAATTATTTTGTTGCTACTTCAGAACTGTAATGTTGCTACTGCTATGAAACATAATGTAAACATCTAATATGCAGACCCAGATGGGGTCGAGAAGCACATGTTGAGAACCTTTGTCTTAGGAGCTATCAATCAATCAATGCTCCTTTCAAAATCTGTGGGATTCCAAGAACCTCTCCCACAAGCAGGCTATGAGCCGGCTCTGTGCTGCCTGGCTCTCTTTCCATCCTGTTTCCTTCTCTGCTTCTAAAGCGGGTTCCATCATGGAACCCACTGTTCAAATCTGCTTGAATGTCCATCTTTCCCCTTAGAGCCTTTGCTCCACACATCTCCTCTCCTCTATAGAATCTTGGCTCAGCTCCCTCCCATCTTCCCCCTTCCCT
>NW_026067989.1:2845126-2849494 GCF_014885135.2 Alexandromys fortis
GGGGGGGGGGGAGGATGCGCACGCGCACCAAAGCTGGAAGGTGGGGACCTTTGTTGAGGTCTACCTGCGACGCCACCTGCTGTGTGTCAACTGTGTCCGTGCTGGCGAGCCAGTCCCCAAGAGTCACACTGCTCCGGTGTAGAGCACACGCTGTGATTCGAAGCTTTTCCTCTACTGTGGTGCAGAAGGGTCAGCGAGTCCCGGCAGGAGGGCACATGCCCTGTCACAGTGATTGCGGGAGTTGCAGATTGCAGCGCAGGAGTTCTGGGTTCCAGCAGGGAAGAGACTGGGCCATTTTCCCACTTGAAGGCTTAGGGGGGTCCCTCTCTAGGCTGGTACTCCACTTTTAGCGAGGGCTCTCAGGAGCGTGGTGTCTACCTTACTGCGATGGCAGTACTTCGACGGCCAGGGATCGTAGGGTTTGCAGATATTCAGCTGGAAAGCCGATGAAGTGTTGCCAAGAAATACAAGGCAAGGTCAGCTTTTGGGCCTTGAGAGGCGCCTCTCTTCTCAGAGTCCCTGGGGCTTTCCTAGTTCCGCAGCGGAGGCAACCAGCAGTCTGCACACAGTGCAGCCGCGCTTCCTTGCAGAGCGCAGACTCATTGTGGTTTCTTGGGAACATGGTCGGTCCACCAACAGGACTTTATAAATACTGAAGAAGCTTAAACCCTTGGCAACACTTAGAAATCAAGATAAATAGTAACTACAGCACAATGCTTTTAAGAAGAAACTTGTTTTTAAAAGATCCGTGACGAGCAAAATGTCAACATTTTAAATAAATACCGGTGCGGGTTGTTATGTCCAGGCATTATCGTTCAGTGGTACCAGCGCCCCCATTTGTCCCTGTCCTGTGGTTTATGGGGGTTGACAATGGCATGCATGAGATGGGGCAACGGGCTTTCTGCATAGTTGTGTTTATTGACTGCAGAGCTTTTAATAACCTTTCCCCTAGTTCAGGCTGGGGAGAATGTTTTGATAAGGGTATGGAGGAGTTCATTTGCCTTCTGGCCTCAGGCTCCCTAAGTCTCTGGATTTTCACATTCTTCATACTTTTGCCTCCTTAGGGGGCATGGGGTTTTGGAGGGGGACAGCAAGGAGCCTTTATTTTTAGGACTTGGGAAGAAGGGTGTTGGCAGGAGCTTTTGTGTTGGGGTGTGTTCTAGGTAATTGAGGTTGGGGGACATGATGGAAGAGAATGGCCAGCTACCAGGAATTCCCTCGGTTCTCAGAGCAGAGTTTCCTCTAGGGTGTGCGAGTGTTTATTGAGAGATGACCGCTGTGGTGACTTGAGTATGAATGGACCCCACAGGCTCATTTGTTTGAACGCTTGATCTCTGGTTGGTGGAACTGTTCAGGAAAGATTAGGAAGAGGTGTGGCCTGTTGGAGGAGGTGTGTCAAAGGGGTAGGCTTTGAGGTTTCAAAGGTAGTGCCATTCCCAGGGTGCTCTTTGCTTCCTGTTTGTGGCTCGGGGATGTGAGTTCTCAACCACTGTCCCGGCACCATGTCTGCCTGCCTGCCTTCATGCTCCCTGAATTGTGGTGCTGGATTCCTGGATCACATATCCCACTGGAAATGTAAGCCCCAAATCAACCCTTTCTTCTGAACATTGCCTTGGCCATGGTGTTTTATCACAGTATTAGAGAAGCAACCAAGATACCACCCCAGCAGATCTCATCCTCCTCCAAGGGGACGCTCCCCAGCACCTCTCCAAAGAAACGGCCCATAGCTGCTGCAAAAAGTTGCTTTGCTTTCTACAGGTAACCACCTCACTTAACTCAGTCTTCTTGGAGACAGATACATCCTTTACTTTATCAGGGGACCTTTAAGAAAACCCCATCGTTAGGTCCATTCTTCCCGTGCATCCTCTAACATAACATGTCCAATCTCTGCTAGTCTATCCAAGATGTCTAATGATTCTTCAAGGATCTTAATGGTTTCAGTAAGGAAGTCTTCCTCCTTTGCCTGGTGAGGCCCCACAAACACCACCACCACTACCACTAGAATTGTATGTGTGTGTGTGTGTGTGTTTGTGTGTGTGTTTGTGATTCATTCCCAATGCATATGCCATGAACTCTACTTGTCCACTGTCAGTGAGCCTCCCAAAGCCTAATCCTAACCCTTGTGACTTGCTACTGAAGGAGTGTGGGTTGAATGAATGAATGAGTGAATGAATGAATGAATGAATGAATGAACAGAGTATCCCCCTTTCAAAGCCTTTTGAGGAGTACACAGCAGGAAGTATACCTTAGGATGGTACTGGTTCTAAAGAAAACAGATAATATTTTCATAGGTTTTATTTTTATAGACAGTAGCTCAATTGTTTCTCACACAATCCAGATCACATTTTGTAGAGGAAGATATGGAGGCCCAAAAGGGTCAAAGCACCAAGGGAGGCCAGCCTCCATGTCCAGCTGCACCCCAGAGGATTTTTCCCAGACTGCAATAATGTGACCCAGAGCAGGAGACTCACTAGAGTGACAATGGCGCGGTGACCTGTTAGGGAAATGCTAACAGGGATTCTAGGATGACACATGATGTGGGATGTTTGCAAACTCTGTGTGGTGACAGGGGATCTTTCTTCTGCAAACTATGTTCCAAGGAGTCCACTGTTCCTTACTTAACCCCAGCCTGCTGCCAGCTTTGCCAGTTTCCAAGGAAGGTAGCCTGCATCCAATGCTCACAGTGAGAAACAGAATACACATTTGGGATGTCAGGAAAGCACAGTAACCACACACCATGGTAGCTGTTGTTTTACCTGCTCTGTCCTTCTGACACATGGGAGTCAGTTGCCCAGGTTCAGTTGGATCTGAGGCTCTGGGGCTGCCCCGGGAGACTGCCTGGAAGCCTTCTCACCTCGGCTAGATGGCTCAGCCCTAAGTGTTCACAAACGCGGCTGTGCTGTATCAACTGCTTTCCTACTGGTCATGTCCCAGGGGCTTAGAGGCCATGGTGGTGGGTGAAGACATAGTGGAAGGAACCAGAAGCTGAGGGCTCAAATCTTGGTCCTTAAACATGAATGAGAGAGAGGGAACTCAGCTCTGGCAGAAGTCTTTAAACTCTCAAAGCTGACCTCTTGTGACACTTCCTCCAACAATGACATACCTCTGAAGCCTTCCCAAGCATTTGGAGCAAGCATTCAGATGCCCAATACTATAAACCTTTAAACCATCACATATGCATATGAGCTGGACACCTCAGGGGTCTTATACTGAGCATATTTTTTTGAAGTGCTGGGAGTGAACCAGGGCCATGTACACACACACACACACACACACACACACACACACACACACACTGAGCAAGTGCCATATCATGGAGCCACTTTTCGTCCAGAAAACGCTTTTATTGAGGTTTGTCAAATCTCTGAGTAGGACGAAGCACCCACGCAGTGAGTGTTCAGTTCACTCACTTCTTGCTCATGTGGATTTTCTAGGGTGTCAGCATCCACTTTTACTTCTGTGAAAGTGTTGACAACCATTCTATGGGGCAGCTCAGACCCGGAACAAAGGGTTTCCGGCAGGCTATTCCTCACCTGGCAGGTGCAGCCCTCAGTTCCTATGAACTCATTGTTGGAAGCCAGGTGTTTCTAAATCAAAGTTAGTCTAAACTATACTCTTGGGAAGCTTTTCTCAGATGTATCAGCCCTGACTAGTCAGCCTCCATTGCTGTTTGAGAGACCTAAAGAGAGGATGCAGAGTATTGTAGACTCAAAGCAGAGCTATGGACTGACACCGTGGTAAAGATAGATATGGTGACATTTCTGAATCTTCAGTGAGTACTGAGCATTGTCAGTTGGCTCCAAAGTGTGTTAAGAGTAACATTTGTATGCATTCAGCAGGGTGACATCATTAAATTCAAGAGCAAGAATGAGCTCCCCTGTCAGGTGGGGTGGGTGCCCAGATAAGGTGAAGAAAATGCATTAAAGAATCATCAGCTAAGCATGTGTGCATGTTGGGGTGGGGTGCATGCACATCCAGGCATGTGTCTGTATGCTCTTGGATGTGTGACCAAGGAGTATGGTAGGGAGGAAATACTGAATGTGATTTTATTCTCCCTAGCACCAGCAGTTGAACCCGGGCCCTTGCATATTAGACCAGTGTTGTTTCTCTGAGTTTCAGCTGTAGCCTGTCTTTATTTTTATGAGCTTGGGTCTCAGGTGCTTTAAATTTAATTATTCTGCCTTGGCCTCTCCGTGCTGGAATCACAGACGTGTGCCACCAGGATGTGTGGCTCCTAGTATGAGTTTAAACTGTTGTGTTCTCTTTCACCCTTTTAAAAATTGTGTGTGTGTGTGTGTGTGTGTGAGAGAGAGAGAGAGAGAGAGAGAGAGAGAGAGAGAGAGAGAGAGAGAGAGAGAGAGAGAGAGA
>NW_026067989.1:2849503-2925499 GCF_014885135.2 Alexandromys fortis
TGAGACAGAATCTCTCATTTGCCTGAGGTTTACCGGTTACACCAGATCATCTGGCCAGGGAACCCTGAGGACCCTCCTGTCTCTCTTCCCAGCACGGGGACTGGCATTTTCACAGGTATCCTAAAGATCAAACCAAGACATTTGTGTTTGTGAGGTGTTACTGACTGGGTGACCCCTCAGCCCTCACCTGCTGAGTTCAAGAGCCTGATTATCACCTAGCTATCACATAAACATCCAGTGAGCAGTCGGACGCACGGGAGTTTCCAGGACACAGTGAGTCACTGGGGCGCAGTGAGCAGAGGAACTTATCCAGGCTGAATCTCCAGGTCAAATAGGAAGAAGGTCAAAGTAGAGTTCTGGACGTTCCTGTCTAAGGTGTGTGTGGAAAAGGACAGGAAGAGCCTGTTCTGATGGCTAGTCAGGCAATCCAGAGCATCCAACGTGCTAGTTATCAAAATCTGTAGTGATTGTTTAGGACCCAGGCTCTCCCTGGTGAGGCATTTTTAATACCCACCAAGAGAAGTGTGGAGAATCTGGAGACAGAACCACTCAAGTTAATACAGACATCAGCAAAAGGTTGATATAATCAATGTTGTTCATTAATGAGTGGTTGATCTATAATGAATGGTTGATTAAACAACTTTTTGTTTCATTTTGAAGTTAAGATTTCTTCATGTAACAGACCTGGCTGTCCTGGAACTCACTTGGTAGACCAGGCTGGCCTCGAACTCACAGAGATCAGCCTTTCTCTGCCTCCCAAGTGCTAGGATTAAAGGCGTGCGCCACCACTACCTGGCTAAATCACATTTTTATTTCACAGCAGAAATATTTTCAACTTCCTAGTAGGTTGGTAAGAGTTTACACATAGCTGCTTTGTGGAAGAGGCCAAGAAAATAAAGTCGGATCTTGTTTTAAAATGAGGCTCTGGCCAGTCCAGTCTGTGTAAGAGGGCCTGTTAGTCATCAAGAATCTGTGGTTTCAAGGATCTCTGAATACTGTCCTGGCTGATGGACTCTGGTTGGGAACCCCTGACTCAGTTCTGTGTAAGAAGGGTTACAAAGATATGTTGTGTGCTGTTTAAATTATCTGTAAGAGTGATTTAAATGATGTTGATGGGCGTTTAGTTCCCAAATGGGAAACACACTCAAGAATTATTCTGATTTCTGCTGAGAGCTGAGGTCTATGCTGGTCTGACCAAGTGACAGTGTGCAGTCTTAGTGTGGAACCCTCCAGTGGCCTGGAATCTCAGAATCGGAGTTGTTTTTAAGTTCTGGCTGGGAAACTTTTATTGTTATACCTTTTACATTATACGTACATTCCTGGAGTTGTTAAGGTTGAAGTCTGGGCCCTGGAAGCCCTTACAGACCAGGTTTCACTGCCCACCCTCGGGAGACCAGTTAAAGAAACTTAGTGAAAATTGGAGAAAGGTTTATTCAACATGGTCATTTTTGGAAGAGAAACAAAGAATGTGACCCCACCCCCATCACACATCCGTCTTTACTGACATGTTTAAGTCGAAATGACTAGAAGGAGGCGCACATAAGTAGCAGCCTTGGTGAAGGTGTGGCCCTGCCCTTCACGACTATCCTTGTCTTAGCGCCAGTCTTTCTTGCTGGGTGCGGGAAGTGGTCAAAGATTGTAAGATCTCTTCCTGGGAGACACATTCCTCCTCTGGTTGGCACTAGAGCTTCTTCCTTTCTGCTTCCCCCAGCATGAGATTCCTGGGATAATTCAAATTCCAGACTTCAGTGGTCAGTGACAACGCCCTGTTTTCATTAGTCAGCAAGCTACACAGCAAGCAAGGTGGGGAGTGGACCTGTAGAAGGCTCCTGGCTCTTGGTTAGACTGATGTGGGAAGGAAAGAACTCCACCCCAATGGACACCAGATTTACCTGACAGGCTTGAGATCCCAAAGCCTGTGGAGGGAAGGAGAGGACAGGATTGGCAGTTGATGAGCCGGCACCCAGGAGGGCACCCCTCCGACTGTGGTGGTGTTTCATTTAGAGTGACTTCCATTAAGTTTCTTGGCTCCCAGTAGGGTTACCTGAGGTCTGGTATCTGAAGTGCAGCCAGTTATCCCCCTGGCCTTTTTCCATGTAGAGTAAATACCTTTCCTGGTCATCTGTCCATGGGGTACCCTCTCCCATTTTTCCTATATTCTGGGATTCCTGCCTTAACAGATGGTGTGTACCCAGTATTTAAGCAGTTTTTCTTCGGGCATCTCATACTTCAGTTATGCCTTATACATTTCTCCCTAACTGTACGGAGTGATCTTACACTACACCAATGACATAAGCAGGACAGGAAACCCGTGACAGTTTGGTGTGGCACCAAGGCTCCCCCTTCCTCCAACTGTTCCCACAGGACTCTGAGGTTGGAGGTAGAGTCATCTCTAAGAACAAAATTACGAAAGGGTAGGTTCAGGGTAGATGCTCAGACCTATTTTATTTCAAGAGTAATGTGACTTTGTACAAAGGGGGGGGGGTAATTTAATCCTGTCCTGAGCATCCGAGGAGGGTCCCAGATGGAGTCATGGGTTTTAGTTTAACAGCAAGCAGGTTCCAGGCAGGAGTGATAAATTATACGGTACGAGGTCCAAGAGGAGCCTGGTGCGTGGAGAGGGGAGGGAGGAAGACACAGCCTATCAGGATTCTGCTTAGAATGCTGGACTCCAGCTGGCCTCTGTGAAGCTGCAGAAAGATAAGGAGGATGTGGGCCAGGCCCACAGAAGGTTTGTAGGCCAAGAAGGGAGGCAATAACTTATACATGCGCGATAAGCGGAGGATAGTGTTGGGCAACATCATTCCCTAAACTGCAGATACACCAGCCTTCTGGGAAATTGTTTCTGGCTTCATTTTATTATTACTATCACTGTTACATTTTTATTGCACGAGGTGGGGGTGGAAGTCTGCGAAGGAACGGTCTAGCGCACAAACAGATGCTCAGAGTCCTATACAGATGTGTATCTTAAAAACTGCAAATGAAGAGTCAGCCTTCTTTACCTGGAGCAAGTTGATGGAAGTTTCCGTCTTAGACCATGTTCTCTAGAAGTGGGCTCCAAGGTGGAAATGGACTAAGGAAGTAGGAAGAGGAGAAGAGGAGCTGAGCGGGAAAGAGGGCTGATACGAATGTCCATCTAGCAAACTGCATAAAGGGAAACTTGGCTCTGTGCTATAGGAAAAATCCGAAAACAGTATAGGCCCATGAGCTCAGCTAGAGCAGAGAGAGCTTACTGGAGTGCTCCATCAGACTTTGGCTGAAGGTTGTGCCCAGCTCTTCAGCTCTCTTGCATGTACAGGCAAAGCAGGTAGTAGGAGGGCCATTCTCCAGCACAGATGTCTGTGAAGTGTGACAGAGGGGCATGAGGGTGTGTGGGCTGACCTCTGCAGCACCCGCTGTCCAGGTGTGTGGGCTGACTGCTACAGCATCTGCTGTCCAGGTGTGTGGGCTGACCACTGCAGCACCTGCTGTCCAGATGTGTGTGGGCTGACCACTGCAGCACCAGCTATCCGGGTGTGTGGGCTGACCACTGCAGCACCTGCTGTCCAAGTGTGTGGGCTGACCAGTGCAGCACCTGCTGTCCAGATGTGTGTGGGCTGACCAGTGCAGCACCTGCCGTCCAGGTGTGTGGGCAGGTGTGTGGGCTGACCAGTGCAGCACCTGCCATCCAGGTGTGTGGACAGGTGTGTGGGCTGACCAGTGCAGCACCTGCTGTCAGGGTGTGTGGGCCGACCACTGCAGCACCATCGATGATTTACCCATCTGTCTTCAGTCATGATGTAAGATTCATATTTAATGAAATAACAAGAGGTATGTTTAAGCAGTCCTGGTCAAGGTGTGGTCCCACCCATCCTTGTCACAGCTGTAACTCTCTTGAAGGGTAGTCTGGCGAGTGAGAACTGGAAGGAATTTCTCCCTCCAGCTGGACCAGCGCCTTTCCTTCTTCCTGTGTGTGAGACTCCTGGGTTAGCTAAAGAGAGGGATGGAACTGTCTCTTCTCTTTGAGTATCTTTATTCCTGCTGGGATCCTGCCAGAATTTATGGTGTCTGGCTTTAGCCTTGTTTAATGGGACGGGGTGGGTAGTTACCAGTCATCCCCCTTCTTCATTTCTTCTGCCTCTGCCTGATCACCTGCTTGTACAAGGAGCAGGACCTTCCTCCTACCAGCTGTCTGCCACTGTGATAAATAACCCGAGAGAATCAACTGACAGGAGAAAAAGGTTATTTTAACTTACAATTTCCAAGATTCGAAGCCTTGACTGGTTAGCCCCATCATTTAGGTCTGGGACAAGGCAGTATGCACATTGAAAAGCAAAGTTACTCACCTTGTAGAAGACAGAAAGTGTGTGTGTGTGTGTGTGCGCGCGCGCGCGTGTGTGTTTAGTGGGGAAGTTGATTGAGATAGAGGTAGTAGCTGAGGACCCAATACTCCCTTCAAGAAAATAACCTTAGTGACCTAAGTTCCCCTCCTAAAGCTTCCACTGCCTCCTAATAGCATTAGGGGCTAGGAACTAAGTCATTAGTACATAGGCCTCAGGGGAAAAGGTGAAGATCCAAATCATGACAACCAAGAATGCCTTCTGATGCCTGAGTAGCTGCACCAGCCAGCCAGAGACTGGTCTCTCTCTAGGCTCTGTTTGTTTCTACAAATCTGAAACAGATTTTTATCCCTTCAGTGCAAATATATATCCCCCACTGTATACAATGCAATAATATAGGTATGCAAATATCCTTCTAGAAAACAGTATTATTTTGTTTTTTCATTTAGTTTAATTTATTTCTATTTATTTTTGTATATGTATGTAGGCATGTGTGGCCATGTGAAGGTCAAAGAACAACCTGGGGGAGTTGGTTCTGTTCTTCTACCGTGTGGGTTCTAGCGAATGAACGCAGGTTGCTAGGCATGGTGGCGAGTGCCTTTTCCCGGCTGAGCTACCACACGGGGTAGAGGAGGAGGATGGTGGTGGTGGTGATGGTGATGATGATTTGCACTGGAGATCAAATGCGGGTCCTTGCTCATACAGCCAAGAGTCCCCACACTGGGCCACATGCCACACTCTCAGTTTCTATTTTCAGTGACACAATTTTCCCAGAAATTTAGCTGATGAGGTGTAAATTAGAGGTATTGAGAACTGCAGATCTAGGCTACCAGAGAATGTAAAGATCAAAAGGAGAGCTTTGACATCACAGCAGGGCATAGCAGCACACACCTTCGCTCTCCAGGTCAGTTCCTGCCGAGCCTTTACTACCTGCATTCCCAAGAGCATCTGAGTCTGTATTTACTCCCTGCATTCCCAGGAGCCTCTGAGTCTGTATTTACTCCCTGCATTCCCAGGAGCATCTGAGTCTGTATTTACTCTCCTGCCACCATCCTCTCTGCATTGCTGTTCATCCGTTAGCCTCTTCCTCTCTGATAGGCTCTGCTCCTGGGAGCCAGGTATGCACATTGTTTTAAAGTAACCAATGGCGAGAGACTTCAGAAATGAAGCCTGTTATTACAAAGGGGTTTTGATTGAACACGAAGGGTGTGCCAGTCATAAAGTGTTAGTAAGAATTTCATGCATCTGCTATTCTGATCCTGCAGCAATTGGAGTAATTCTTGAGACACAGAGGGCAAAATAATGGGACAGAGCACACAGCAGCAGATGAGATTTAAAATACTGTCTCTCCAGGGCAGCACCGTGATAAGATCTAATTAGGGCAGCTGACGTAATGTAGGTATCCGTCCTTTCTTCATTCCGCACCAGTGTGGGTATTTATTTATTTATTTATTTATTTATTTTTACCTAGTTTAAGGATCAAGAACCATACAAATAGTAATTGTAAAAGGAAGAAGACTAGCAACTCCAAGAAGAAAGTGTTGCTAGCACAAGAGGATAGGATGATGTTTTCGCTACGGTTTCCCCACAGCCCAAGTTGATTGGTATCATGCTGGATGGTTACTTTTTATTTTTCCATGAAAGACAGTACAGTGAAAGTATAAAAATCTTCCAGAAAAAGCACACTCAGGTCTCCCAAAGAAAGAAAAAAGCCTGACTAGATCCCAGCGCTTCATATTGTGCAGGGATTGTGATGTTAGGGGAAGTGCTGGGAACAGAACTCAGGATTCTGTGTACATTCCTGCTACTGAGCTGCACTCCCAACCTCAAGATGGTGGTATTTGTTTGTTTATGATATTGCTGTTTGTCCGAGGTAGGGTCTTACAGGGAGCTCGCAGGCTGACCTTGGATTCCTAATCCTCCTGCGTTGGCTACCCTTCTGGAGAGTGCTGGGATTACCAGTGTGTACCATCACGTGATGTTTTTGTTTGTTGAGGACTTTTTCTGCACTGAGCATTGAATGTTGGGCTTCATACATGTTGAGTGCTTTCCTCCAGAGCTAAGTCCACAGCCCTCGCTTACTTAATAAGACAAACACCTCAGAAGCAGCAATAAAAGGTTTCGAAAGTTTACTAACTGAAGATAGCGCAAGTATATAATCAGCCATATGATTAAATGTTATAATTTAACAAGACTGCTTTGGAGGAAACTGCTTGTTTTGTTTATTTGTTTTTAGAGACAGTGTATCATTATGTCGACCAGGCTGGCCTGGAACTCATACACCTGCCTCTGCCCCAAGTGAGTGCTGGGACTAAAGTTGTGTCTGAGGAAACTGGTGTGTGTGTGTGTGTGTGGGTGTGTGTGTGTGTGTTTGTGTGTCTCTTTGTGTGTGTGTATGTGTGTTTCTGCGTATACTGGGAAGATTGCCCAAACTATTGTGTGTATGTATAAATATTTTCTTCAAAATCTTCATACTGTTAGTCACTTGCCTGATGCCACCAAATACCCCACAAAAAAAAAAAAAACTTAAGGAAGGAAGGGTTATTTTGGCTCACAGTTCCAGGAACAGATCATGATGCATCATGACAAGGTTCAGTTCCAGGAGATGAATCGTGACAAAGAACAGGAAGTGATTGGTCACACTGCATCCATAGATTGGAAGCAGAAAGAGACAAATGCTGGCATCCAGCAACCTTCCTCTTTCACTTGCAGTCCTGGACCCCAGCACCCGGAATGGTACCACTCAACTGCAGGGTTATCAGTAGTTTACTCTGACTCTTGCTCAGACACCCTTGACCCTTGTTTTGTTGAGCAACAAAAATTCATTTAGAGCAGTGGTTCTCAACCTGTGAGAGGCGACCCTGTTGGGGTCACATACCAGATATCCTACATATCAGGTATTTACATTAGGATTCATAACAGGAGCAAAATCACAGCTACAAAGTAGCAATGAAATAACGTTATGGTTGGGGGTCCCCACAACATGGGGAACTGTATGAAAGGGTCGCAGCATTAGGAAGGTTAAGAACTGATAGAGAAACATCTGTCACTCCCCCATGACAGGACCTCTCTAATTTCACGCGTACCTAGGCTCTGCCTCCCTTCTTCTCAGTGGACAGGAAGTTGGTGTTCCTGACTAGGGCCAAGGACTTCCCTGCGGCAGTTGTCACTCTCTCTCCTGAATCCCAAGTTCCTCACCTTCTCCAGTCAGGAACCATCACCATCTGATATCATCCTCCTTTACAGAACCTCTTCTGACAGTTTCCACCCCAGCTCCTCACAGGAAGGTCTGGGCCCAGCTGCCTCCAAATCCTGTTCATCCATCCTTAAGCCTCCTCACCATCAGTTGTTTTGATTCTCACCTCATTAGGTTTTCTAATGAGGAACCCCGGTGGGAGCCCTTTTAAACACCAAGCCCTATGCGAATGCCAGGGTTGTAGGACACCAAGCTGGGCTTGGAGCCATGCAGGTTCCCATGACAGTTCCCATGAGACAGATGTGCCAACTGAGAAGCAACTCAGGAGCCCAAGTATTGCAGCAGCTGAGGGTGCTTATTGCTTTGAGTGAGCTGGCTGCTCTCCTTGGGCCTTCTCATGCGATGGCCTCATTTCAGAACGCTAACTAACCCATAAAGTGGCTGTCTCATGTGCCGTCCCTATGGTACGTGTGAAATAGCTCTGCTTAAGAAAGGAAGGGTTATTTCGGCACATGGTTCTACTCTTTCTCAGGTTGTAGAAATTCAGGCATGGGGAGGTAGAGAAACTTATTTGCGGTTGAAAAGTTTAAGAAAATCGGTCTACAATTTGACTCTTGTCTGTTGAAATGAGGACCTCTCATCTTAGCAATGGCTCTCATATCTATATAGACTATCTCTTTGTATGAAACAATACTTAAGGTCACCAGAATCTGGGAGAGAGGATGGGAACCCATTCTTCCCTGGCATCTTTTTAAAGATTTATTTATTTATTTAGTATACAATGTTCTGCCTGCAGGCCAGAAGAGGGCCCTAGATCTCATTACAGATGGTTGTGAGCAGAGCAGCCAGTGCTCTTAACGCCTGAGCCATCTCTCCAGCCCCTTCCCTGGTATCTTTAGACAAGTGTAGTCCTGCTGGCATCCCCACTTCTAACTTCTCAGGGCCTGAACTGTGAGACAAGAAATTTTCCCCATTCAGTGTGTGGTCTTTGTTGTGCAGCCCTTGTCTTTAATGGACCAACAATGTGGGTGGTTCTTGACCACAGGACAGTGACAGGCTGCTCATTAAACCAGTGGCTGGTTCCCATAATTGTCTCTTGATGGCACTGTCTGGCTCAGGTTAATGTCCCTCAAGGTGTCACCTCTCATGAGCTGTAGTTCATCTTTGCTGATGGCTTCCACTACGCTAGAGGCCAAATGACTGTGTCTGGGAGATTAGCAGGACTTACAAATTCTTACTAATACAGAGACTCTGATAATGATCATCCATATCAAATCGTATCGCAGACTGTGATAGCAAACATAAAAAATAACTCAGTGTTGGTTTGTAAAATACTGTACAATGTAGTCAGCACAAAGGGGGTGATTTTAGCTTGTCCATCACTTCTTGTTACGCCCTTGATTCTCACCCGATCAGCCCAATTCCTTCACCTCAGAGGCTCCTTCATCCCATGAAATAACAGCTCCAGGTGGCTGCCAACCAGCTATCGAAGGCGAAGTCTGGAGACCTGTACCTCTAGAGACTTGTTAGAAAGAGCCACTGCATCCAAATACAGACTGAGTAGTGTACGATGCATGGAGTGGCTTGAATGTCAATTCTACTCATGTAGTCAAGCATCAGTTTCTTCGAGCAGGAATGAGGCTTGGGATTGCTTGAGAGACCCAGATCATGGAATTTCATAAGGTGCCCAATCGAATCCAACCCAACCCAGATGTCTGTTTCCAAAAGCAGCCAGATAAGACAGCTGACTGGGCCTGTTTTCTTGTTCTTCAAGTCACCCATGATAAAACGAGTTATTTTGTGCAACTGGTGAAGTGGGGGAAAAGATCAAGAGCAAAAGATTGCAGAAAGATAGAAACCTTTTTCCCACCAGGAAAGGCCATGGTTTTCCCTTCTCAGTGACACGTGAAGGGATCAAAAATACCTATAAAATAGTTTATATTCTAGAAAAAGGACAGAAAGAAGTGAAACCGGGTTGCTAATTGCTGTGGAGTACCAACAAGGTTGGTTCAACTATGTTGAATGGTGATGTGCTTCCTGAGTTTCCACAGCTATTGCTCTACGGGCCCTTGGATGATAGTATTTCAAAGATGTCCCTGCCTGCTGATTATAGCTGGGATTTTAGTGGCATGAGAGCAGCCATCATTAACAGATGGGAGAATGTTCAGATCATTGTGGTTCTGAATTGCAGATGAGAAATAGAGGTAAGATTTGGAAACTGGCTCATTACAGCTCTAATAAATTTGATGTGAGGAGTATGCCAGAGGGGGGGTTCTTATGACCTCCTGTGTCAGTGGAGATGCTGTGTTGGCAAATCTGGGAAGGAAAGATGTGTGTCAGTAAACAACTTCCATTTTGTATGCGTTAGGTTCAATGACCATGTAAGAGCCCAGGGTGAGTTGTTAAGGACACTATCTAGAAAGATCTGGAGTTTAAATGGGAGCTTTGGGGTACACCTGCATGGTTAGCAATTTCCATAGGAAGCCAGGGGAGAGTGGTACTTCTTAAGTGGGAGAATGTTGATGCTGTCTTAGGGCTAGCAGAGTGGCAGTGAATGCAGAATTTCTTTTTCTCAATATGACATCTAAAATCCTAGGACACATTACAGATCAAAGGTTGACTGTTGGTTCATTCCCTTTAACTGCCTATAGTTTCCCTGAAAACACAGCCTACCTTAAAAAAATAATCTTCTATATCATGATTTATTATTTTCTTCAGATTCCTATTTTTTTTTTGTAAGAGTGTTTTGCCCATATGTACATAACGACACCCCCTGCATTCCCAGTGCTCTTGGAGGTTTGCAGAGGGCATGGAATTCCTTGGAACTGGAGTTACAGATGGGTGTGAGCTGCCATATGGGTTCTGGGAATTGAATCTGGTCTTCTGCAGCAGCAGCAAGTACTCCTAAACAATGAACTGTCCCTTCATCCCCCAATTGAAACCTATTTTGAATTTGTTAATTTGAACATAAGCATCTGGCTATCTATAACAGGGAGGATTTCTGAGCCTGGTGGAGATAAGCCTGCCTTCTAACTTGTAACCAAGAGCATTGCTTGTTTTTTTTTTTTTTTTTTTGCAAAAGACTATAGGTAGTGTGCAGAAGCAAGATCCCAAATGCTCGTCATAAGAACTACATTGTGTGGGTGTGGTGGGGTCAGTCCTAAGCATGGCATAACCCATACGCTATCTTATTAAATACTTCCCTTTAAGATGGATGCCCTACTCTATACCATTCCACAGTGTGAAAACTGAGTCTGGAGCCTAAGCAACTTGTCATGTTAGCCAGATGTGAAATAGGGCCTGGGCCCAGGTCTATTGTTCATTGGCAGAGACTCAATACTTAAGTGCCAAGCCATGATGTTTCTAGAAGTTGGTGCAGGGAATGTGTCCACCCTTTGGTCCTCAGCTGGTCATCTACATGTGAGACTCCACATTAAGGAGCCTCATCCCCCAGGGGCTGCCTAGCCCAGGTGCAACTTTAGGAAAATAACCAGGAAAGTCAGCTCTAAGTTTCTCACTGAAATAGAAATAACAGTAGTTTTACAATGTTTCTAACTTATTAGAGGCCTTTCCAGACATTTTCAGCCTCCGTCTTTTGCCCTAATGTCTACTGCTCACGTTTTTATAGCTACAGAAGTTTCCTCTTGTGTCTGATTTCACTTTGCACAATTTTAGTTACCTACAACCTAAGAATGTTATATGGAAAATTCCAGAAACAGTTAATAAATTTTTACTTCTGAAATGTCCTATGTTCTGTTCTGTTCTTCATTGACCCAAATCACCCTTTTGTCTAATGTATCCATGCTGTGTTCAGTATCTACCAATTAGTCCCCTAAAAGCCTTCTTAGTCATTAGAGTAATTTAACCTTCTAGGTATGTCATAATGATGTTCTGTGTTATCATCAGTCATGATTGGTAAACTCTTACTGTGCCTCATATATAAAATAACTTTTATTATGTAAAAAGGAGATGAGGGTTGTCCTCACTCTCCCTAGTTCCTATGTGGGCTCTTGAACTGGATCTGGGAACCCAATTACTTCAAGAGCTTATTTACAAGAGAAAAGCATGTGACTTCTCTTAATTGTTAATATACACAGGGCCCTTCACAGGAGAGTGAAGTCCAAAGCCATGCCTGAACACAGAGCAGATGTGTGTGACAGAATGAGAGGAGGGATGGTGTCTATCTGGATTAGGTGCTCGGAGTTCCAGGGCTGTTCCTAAGACACCTAAGTGAGAGAGTGTCAAAAATTAGGATTAGCTCAAGATTTATTTATTTAGATCCATTCCATCCACCCCCAACAATGGATTGGCATTAGGCAGGACTTGCCTCCCCAAGACCGTTTTTTGTTTGTTTGTTTGTTTTGTTGTTGTTGTTTGAGACTGTTTCTCCGTAGCTTTGGAGCCTTCCTGAAACTAGCGTGTAGACCAGGCTGGCCTTGAACTCACAGAGATCCGCCTGCCTCTGCCTGCTGGGATTACAGGCGTGTGCCACCACTGCCTGACTTCCCCAAAGACTCTTTATGTTTTGCTGTACAGAGGAAAGGATAGGCCAGATGGCCCTTTCTGAAGCCACAGTTCCTTAATAATTTTAGCTGCAAGTAATCATTGTACCAATTTGACCTATGTTGAGATGACTCCACTTAACGCTTCCCTGTGTGTGTGTGCATGTGTGTGTGTGCGTGTGTGTGTGTGTGTGTGTGTGTGTGTGTGTGTAGGAAAACTTCAGGCTCTGAGGATCTGGTGATGCCTGTGATTTCGGGAATTCACTGGGAGTCTGGGAATGCACCCCTCTAATATGAAGGGATGCTTGCATTAGACGAAAGGGTGAGAAGTGGGGGATCCTTTGGGAGCTTGTCCATCAGGGAAAGGAAGGTTTTTATCCTGGCCTTTGTCTCCAGTGCCAGGGACTGCTGGATGGTTGCTAAAGGGCCCCAAGCTCAGTGGGAGGGCATGGGGGCAGGGGGATCCTGGAGATCCCCTTCCAGCTCAAGGAATCCCTTTTATCCTTCATCCCACCAGGCCTCTGCTTCTTGTCATTAACCCTGTTGGCCTCTGAAAAATGAGAGCCTGCCCTGGTGGGGTTCTGGTGGCTAGCCTTAAGTCTGTCTTTTAGAAGATGAAGATCTCTGTATTCTCCACACATTTCCTACTCATCCCAGCTCCACAGATTAAAATCTCCATACTCCAGTTACTATTAAACAGCAGCAAGGGATTAAACAGGTTTTTAGAATGTATTGATTACATCTGACCTCACCTAGCTTCAGGTTCTGTGAAGTCGTAGTTAAAGCTCCACCTTCAAGTTAACTGGCCCTCTTTCCTCAGAGCAGAATAGACACTGCGGCTTTCTTCTCAAACTTTGTATCGGTTTCTGGTTGAGACTAGATCTATTTTATAGAAGACTTCTTGTTCACATGAACCCTTTAATTTTCTTGTATTTTCATTCTACATAAATTGAAAACCCGAAGGTTACTGTGCATAAACAAACAACGCTCCAGTGGAACCAAGTCTTTCTTCTTGACATTCTCAACTTTAGATTCGGATTATTTGTAATTAAATTTTACACTCCCAGGAGCAAATGAAACTTAATTGAATTTTGAGAAGTTACTCACAATCTCACTGGAGTGTGGTTTCTCTCCCGCCATGTGGGAAATCCTGGGAAGGCAAGGACTGTTATGGCAGCTGCTTCTGCCAAGGCAGCAGAGGGCACGCCTTTGTTGGGGGCGGGGGGAAGGTTACCTGAATGCATTTTATTTGCTTGTATTGCTGAATAGGAAGTGAAGCCCATGGTGTTGAGAAAATATTCTTAGAGTCAGAAAGGGAAAGAAAGGCGATGCTTTCTGAGCAGTTTAGGGCAGCAGCAGACTCAGGCACTGCAAGACTGTGTATACACAAGGGGTTAGGACACACAAGGGGTTAGCAATGCTGGAAGGGCTAATTGTTCCCATCTCTTTAGAATGGATAAAGGTGAGCTCGCCCTCGGGTGGGGGGAGGTGTCCTTTGACCAGGTGATTATTAGCCTACCTCACTGGATTCATTTCTGTTTTGGATAGATTGGTACACATATACATATATATATTTAGAAAAATGCAACATTAATTTATATTTTTTTTATCATTTTCTGCAGAAACGAAGGGGTAATTTAACTTCTTATTTCAAAGCCCATCTACAGAGAAGTGTGGTGCAACTAAAAATAATGTTTTTAAAAAATAACTTTGTACCTGCATCCTTGGTTTTTTTTTTAACTTCATTTTATTATTATCAACTTTTTAGGTTAGCATGTAAAATAATAGGCTTCATTATGACATGTTCATATGTAAGTCATTGAACTTTGTTTACAGTTGTCACAATTATTACCTCATCTACACACATATGTAAGTACGTACACATATGCATGTGTGTATATGTGCATATGTATATATAATATTTTGAAATTCCAACTCAGAATAAGAGAAAGCACATGATAGGTTTCTCTTTCACCTGTCGCCCTCTCTTAGTCCCCTGCACTTTGTTCCTTTAGACCTCTTCCTCCTCCCCCCAACATAGTCTCCCTTCTGTTTTGATGTCCTGTGTATGTCTGCATTTAGCTATTTGTGTGCATATGCAGGAATGTAAGTGCGGTGCTCATGTGGACGCCAGAGGTCAGCCTCAAGTGTGTTCCTCTGAAGCTGTTCATGTTGTTTTCTGAGACAAGATCTCTGACTGGATTCTGAGGTTCACCAGTTAGGGTAGGCTGGCTGATTCTCCAGGCCTAGGAATCTTCATGCTCCCACTTCCTCAGCAATAGGATCACAATCATGTACCCCCATGCCCAGCGTTTCCCCATAGGTGCTGGTGATAAAACTTGGATCCTCATATTATGCAACAAGCATTGTACCAACTGAACTAATTCCCGTGTGTGTGTGTGTGTGTGTGTGTGTGTATCAAATTCCATATGCTAGAGAAAACTTGTCTTTCAGATGGTATGGTTTATGGTTTATTTCACTTATCATGATCTCTAGTTCTCTTTTCCCCTAAATGACCTAATTTAATTGTTCTTTATAGGATAGACAAACTCCACTGCCAAATGTACCACATTTTCCTTATCCACTTATCCATTGATTAGCAGCTAAAGGCTGATTCTGTGTCTTGACTGGGATGAATCGTGCTACAGTAGCCATGGATGTACAAGCATCTCTGTGGCTCTTTGTAGTTGCTGACTTAAGAGTCCTTCAGCTGCATACCCAAGAGGGATAGCTACATCGAATGGTAGTTTTATTTCTCAGTTTTAGAGGAACAGATATTAGTATTACTGGGGAATCCAAGGTTCCTCTCTAGTTCTTAGGTTCATTGATAAAAGAATTTTACAATGGACTCAACAAGAAGTTGAGGACAGTATTAGAGTTTGAAAGGAAGCGGACAGGGCAGGAGAGCTGTGAACCTTGGCAGCTTTGGGGAGGATGATGAGGGAGAAGAGAAAGAAAGTCAGCATGTTCAGCCATGGAGATCAGCAAGCTGCTTTATCATAGGACCGGGGGTTGGGGAGCTTCAGGAAGACAGCAGGAAAGCCCAGCCTCAGGGAGGCTTGCTCGGCTTTTCTCAGTATCTGAAAAAGAGAGAAAAAGAAGGCAAAGCTTGTTTAGTGTCCCCGAACAAAGGACTGCAGTGGGGACCCATGGATAGAAATAGAGTTTATTAAGAAGGGAAACCATTGCCAGGCTGGGTGGCACACACCTCGAATCCCAGCACACCGGAGAGAGCCAGAGGCAGGTCAGTGTTTGTGAGATCAAGTCCATCCTGGTCTATATAGTGAGTTCCAGGACAGTCACTGTGCAGTGAGACCCAGTTTCAATAAAAGAAGGAAAGTACTCCAGAGAGTAAGATTAAGCTGGACCACAGGGTACACAGCCCTTTATGGGACATTCTAAGGCTCCAGCCTTTCTTTTTTATTAAACTCAGGCTTTCCTTGTGTATGTTCTGTTCCTTATGGAGGCTCAGGTAGGGAAGAGCTTTGGACTTTGATTTACCTCAGCGTGTTCCATTTGACCTGTGAAGCCCAGCTAGGGAGAGATTTCCAGTCTTTCTCTGCCAACTGGCTCCTTCCATGTGTGTTCATCTTAATGTATGAGCCTACAGTTACTACTCTTCCTGCCATACCGGGGTGCAGAGCGGACCTCTGAAGGAATTCCAGGTTCTCGTGACCATAAATAAGGAAGTGAACTGAGGCACACAGTTGTAGCTGAGCCCGAGATTGTTCTTACAGAAGGGAGGAGGCTGGATTGGAGCAGGGCTCTACTGATGAGGTTACACAAAAGATGGGGCTTTTATGTCACCAGCACGCAGGCTTCTGGCTCATTTTCGTAGCACAAACTTGATTGCCTATGCTGTTACATGTCGTTCTAGTTACAATGTCCAGCGTCATTACCTGCATTTCCACCCAGTTGTGTGCAGGCTACTATTATGACAAATCATAGGTCACCTTCAGATATCCTGTGGTTTCCTCCCTTCCTCGGGGCTACGGGGTTTCTGCAATATACTAGTTTTGCAGCACTTACACAAGGCTCTCCCGGTCCTCAATTCTCCAGCCTCAGAGTCTCTCTATTGATTTCCACAGAGGCGGCACAGGTTTACATTCCCACTGGTGATGGCTAAAGGTTTCTCTTTGCTCACACACTCAGCGGCACTTGTTATTTGTTTGCTTTATGATAGTTGTTTTGGCTGGGATAAAATGGAATTCAGTACAGATCAAGTGTGCATTTCCCCGGTGGCGAAGGATGCTGAACACTTGATCAAATGGGCATTTCCCAGATGGCAAAGGATGCTGACCACTTGATCAAATGTGCATTTTCCCGATGGTGCAGGATGCTGACCACTTGATCAAATGTGCATTTCCCCAGTGGCGAAGGACGCTGTCCATTTGTAGTTCTTCTTTTGTAAACTGTCTGTTCAAGAGATATTTTTCTCCATTTATTGACTGGATAGTGTTTTTTGAGCTTTAGTTTTTGGAGCTTTAATTGTTTGTTTGTTGTTTCAAGACAGGGTCTCTCTCTACATAACCTTAGTTGTTCTGGAACTCACAGGTATCTATCTGCCTCTACCTCCCTAGTGCTAAGATTAAAGGCATGCACTCTCATGCCTGACTATGAAGTTCTTTATATACTCTTGATATTAATCCCCTATCTGATGTATAATTGACAAAGATGTCCCCCTAGGCAATCGCTTTATTCTCTACTGATTTTTTGCCTTTGATGTACAGAAGGTGTTTTTGTTTTGTTTTGTTTTGTTTTGTTCTCAGACAAGGTCTCTCTATGCAGTCCTGGAATTCACTATATAGGTCAGAATGGCCTGGAACTCCCGGCTGCCTCTGCCTCCTGAGCACTGTGATTAAAGGCAATGTACCATCACACCTGGTCATGATTGCCTTTTCTATGTAAAAGCCTTTTAATTTCAAGCAATCCTATTGATCAAATCTTATTATTTTTTATGCTATTAGAGTACTCAGAAAACCCATGCCCATGCCTATATCATACAGTGTTATACTATGTTTTTCCATTAGCAATTTCAGCACGTTAGATCTTACATTATGCCCTTTGAACCATTTTGAAGTGATTTCTGGGCAGATTTCTGGGCAGGGTTTCTATTCAGGGACTCTTGAGTATCCATATCTACTTTAGAATTGCTCTGTCTGGCAATGTGATGAATGACATTGGGATTCTGAAGGGGATGTACTGGATATGTGCATTGCTTTTGATAACAGCTATTTTCACCAAGTTAATCCTGCTAATTCATGAGCATAAGGGGTGTTTTCTTCTTCTGGTATCATCCTATTTTTTTCTTCAATATTTTGCAGTTTTCATTGTGGAAGTATTTTACCTCCTTGGTTAAATTTATTCCTAGTCATTTTATTTTTGTATTTTATAAATGGGATTTTTTTATCTGATTTTGTTCTCAGTAAGTTCATCAAGGGTATGTAGGAAAATTACTGATTTAAAAAAATCTTCCATGTATGGTATGCATGCATGCACATATGTGTGCAGGTTGCATGTGTGTGTGAGGCCAAGGTTGATATCAAGAGCCTTCCTTAACCACACTCTATCATATTCATTGCACAGGGCCTTTCAGCTGAACCTAGAATTTGCAGAGAAGACTAGTGTAGCCAGCGTGTTTCTGCCTTCTGAGCTCTGTGCCGAGGTGGACTGGTGTACCTGCGGGTGGGCTGCTGTACCCACCGAGTAACTGTTTCTGGTCTGGGAATTTGGTGTGGTGATTTTGTATCCTGATACTTTGCTGAAAATATTTATTAGGTTTAAGAGTTTTCTGGTCCAATGGGTATAGTTTGACTTCTTCTTTTCCTGTTTGCACAACTTTTATGTCTTTCTATTGTCTTATTGATATTGTTAAAACCAAAACACAGTGGGCAGTAGTGCCACATGCCTTTAATCTCAGCATAGAAGCAGATGATCTCGAGGCCAGCCTGGTCTACGAAGTGAGTTCCAGGATAGCCAGGACTGTTACACAGAGAAACTCTGTATTGAAAACAAACCAAAACCAAAAAAAAAAAATAAATAAAATAAAATAAAAAACAAAACCCAGTCAAACAAACAAAATGCCAGGATCTCTCTCTCTGTCTCTCTCTCTCTCTCTCTCTCTCTCTCTCTCTCTCTCTCACACACACACACACACACACACACACACACACAACAGAAACCCTGAAACGCAATGTGACAGGGGAAAGTGGACACAGTTGTCTCATTCTTGATGTTAGAGAAAGTGCATTTCCCACTCGGTATGATGTTAGCCGGAGGTTTGTTATATTAAGCTAGATTACTTCTGTTCCTAGCTTTTCCCCGGAATTACAGCATGAAGGAGTACTGAACTTCGTCATTGACCTTTGCTGTATCTGCCGAGGCCTTCCCGTGCTTTCTGCCCCCGGTCTATTCAGGTGATGCATTCCACGAATCAGTGTGAGTATGTCAGACTTCGCCCCTTGGGACTGAACTAGATGTGACTGTGGAGAATAGTCTTTTAAAGGGTTATTGAATTTAATTTGCAAATATTTGACCGAGAGTTGTTGCATTTCTGTCCATCAGATAAATTGCCCTATACTTTTCTCTTTTGTCCTTGTGTCCTTGTCAGGTTTGGGTATAAGAATACTAGCTTTATGGTGTCGAAGGAGTCTGGTGATGTCAGAGACTCCTGTCTTTCACACCATCCAGGCTAGGGCTGAGCCAGACCCACCATAGGCCAGGTGTCCCCAGAGCTGTCTTCCTGTTCAGAGCTTCCCTTTATATACCAATGGCCACAGATAGCTTTGTCGTCTGCACAGCAGGCAGGTTCTCACACCTCTTAGGCCTCCCCAGTACATACACTTCAGGGTGGCTTATATTCCAGTCAGGAGACAGCTTCCAAGTGTATTTGGAGTAAGGCAAACATCCACCATGCTGAGATCTGTATAGGTGGACAAAACTTACCCTGTATCTTTTAAAGATCCAGCTGGGGTAAGGCTTCAGAAGTCAAATACTCTGCAGCAGCCTCGGAGTTCTCGGTCTCAATGGCAGTACACCACATGCCCAGTAGGTGACGCTAGAAGATGGCCCGTTGAGCTCAGACTCTTGACTCTCAAGACTTCACAGTCATCTTGGGGCGGTTGTCTCAGCATTAGGCCCTGAAGACAGGGCTACTACCTATTGTACTCTTCACGTCCGGAGATGCCCCCCTCTCCTGCTGCTTTAGCTCCTCCTGATGTCTGTTGTATCCATCTTCCCCTCCATGATTGCCTGCCATGCGGTCTGCCCCCTGGGGATGTGACAAGTTGTCTCCAGGCTCCCCGGCTTGTGATTGTTCTCTGTCGCTAGACCCCTAGTGTGCATGAGTTTTAAACTCGGGGCTCCCTGAGTCACTAGGAGTGACTATGTGAGGTTGTCTTCTGACAACAGTGGTATCCACAGCTTCCTGGTCTCTGGGAGTGACTACAAAATGAACTTTTGTAGAGTACAGCTCCTGCCTATCCTGGTGCCGTTGCTCATTCTGTCGCATCAGAACACAACAGATGACATTAGAGTTGTAACTGACAAACATCTTCCTTATTTAACAGGGTTTCTGATAATGTGATTGTCTCAAGCTAAGTCCATCACCTTTCAATTCATTCAATGTTCATTTCCAGTGAAGACACTGACTCGAGCTTTTTTCACAGATGGCAGAATCCCTTTGCTCCC
Source organism: Alexandromys fortis (assembly GCF_014885135.2). Lineage (NCBI taxonomy): Eukaryota > Metazoa > Chordata > Mammalia > Rodentia > Cricetidae > Alexandromys > Alexandromys fortis. The sequence continues at coordinate 2,869,210 of NW_026067989.1, forward strand.
CTCCACCTGAGGACCTTTCTGTCTTGACCACTGCATGAAAAGACTCCCCACCAGCCCTTCCTGGAGCCCCCAGGTCTTTGGGCTTCACATCCAAAGCCCCACCCATCTTGTTCTTGCCCTGTTTGGATGGGCTCCCAGTCTGTCTTTCTCTGACCTTAAGGATTCCAGTCCAAGTGAGGTCTGGGAGGCTAGAGGCAAAGGCCCAAATGGAGAGCTGTCAGCTGTCTTCATCTGAGTTCCCAGTAGACGCAAACAAGAACAAAGAGAGTTGGAAGTAGTTTGCTTGGGATGGTCTCCGGAAACAGGAATGCGAATGTGAGATGGGGGGAGCAGTGGCATGGGGTAGACTGTACATCACACAAACCCCATCCTATTCGTTTGAGGATGGAAGACTATGGAGCTGGTCTTCGTAGGCCATCTCCCCTCAGTCATAGGGTGAAGGTTATTGGGGAATGGGGGTTGATGCCCAGTACTTCAGGTCTGCGGGAAGAGCCAGGGATATCCTCAGGTCAAACAATGCAGATGCTGGCAGTGTGGAGTGGAGTCAGGAGGGCTGGTGCTAGAGACAGGGCCCAGTAACACCTACACCATTTTCTCCACAGCTGAGGCTTCAGGTTAATACATATCCTGTGTCTGAAGCATATGATCCTAGCCAGCTGTGCTCGAAGTCTGCAAATGTCTCCCTATCCAAAGACAGTTTGAAAACCAGATATGGTGCTCCTGGCAACTCCTGCAACCTTTGATTTCATTCCAGAAATAAGATGGCATCGAGGGTGTGCCATGTTTGTGACAGGAGGGTTCTCTATCTTGGCAGTGACTGGTGAAATTAACGATTTTTGGCTTTCAGTATGTTTTAGTGGTCAGAATGAAATTTAATCAGTTATATACACATGAATGAGTGTTATTATGAAAAGTTACTTATTTAGAAATATATATATATATATATATATATATATATATATTCTTGCACAGTTGATTCTCCATACTGGCTAGTTTTGCTTGGATCCAAGAATTTTAATAACTCTGGATAGAAAATATTTCAGGGTAGAGGCATGGGTCAGTGGTTAAGAGCACTGGCTGCTCTCAATGAAGGCTGGGATTTGATTTCAGTACCCATATGGCAGTTCACAGCAATCTGCAACTCTAGTTCTGGGGGATCCAACACCCTCTCCTGGCTTCCGCAGGGTTTGTGCAGACATACGTGCAGGTGAAATATCCAGATACATAAAATAATAAAAATACATTGAAAAGAAAATATGTGATAAAAAGAGGTCTGCTTGAATATGCACAGACAGCTCGTTATCCCAAAGATAGCACAGTATAACAACCAGCCATGTAGTGTTGTATTGTCTCGGTTTTGCCACCCAGAGGTGACATAAGTTAATATCGGAGGATATGCATGTATTCTATGCAGGGCACAATTTATGTGAGAGTCTTGAGAATGTGGGTTTGGGTAACTTGTGAGGTCCTAGAACCTGACCCCCTAAGCATACTGAACTAAGAAATGCCTGAATATGAAAAGCAAATAGATTTGGTGGAAATGATATTCTTAAACGCAGTAAATGACATTATTTTAGCATATAAAACTTTGAGTTGAAATAGAAGTATAGTCTTTGCCTAGCCCTAGATCTCTTCTCAAAAATCTATGGAAAAATTACCCTAACCTAGAAAGAGAGCACATGCTGTAATCACTTACATATCCTATTGGGATTGCTGAGAAGCAGAATCCTACAAACTTCAGATTCCCTGTATTAGGTGAAGACAGTGGTCTTGAGGAAGGGGACTCTGGGAGAGATAGAGGGTGCTAGGGACATGCCTCTGGAGACTTCATGATACTGAAAAAGTCAACAAAAGAAAGAAAATTGAGGACATTACAGAAAGCAAAGGACAGAGGACAACCCTGAAAGCAGACCCAGCCAATAGAGGAGTGACACAGTTTTAACACTAGAGGGCGTATTTGAATCAGGAAACCTCGTCAGTCACCCAAGTGCTGCCCTTGCTTGCACCCTCTCCTAACTACTGGTCTAGAAAAGGAAACATGGTGCAAAAACCAGAAAACAGAGAGAACGCAAGCAGACCTACAGCCCGAAGAAAAAGGAGCCTGAGAGTCAAAGCATTTCCCATCATAAATATCATAAAATTTCTCATCGCTTCTTAGGTGCTCGTGCACACGCGCACACACATATATCCCAAACACATTCAATCAATTAATTAATCATTTTTTTAAAAAAGTGAAGGTGGAGAGATGTCTCGGTGCTCTCCTAGAGGATTCAGGTTTGATTCCCAGCATCTAAGGAGCAGACCACAACCATCTGTAACTCCAGTTCCAGGGTATCCAAGGTCCTCTTCTGTCCTGTGCAGGTGCCAGGCGTGCACAGAGTACACAAACATACATGTGGGCAAAACAGTCATACACATAAATAATGCTGGTGGTGGTGATGATGATGATGATAGTGACGGTGATGATGATGATAGTGACGGTGATGATGATGATGGTGGTGGTGATGATGGTGGTGATGGTGGTGGTGATGGTGATGATGATGATGGTGGTGGTGATGGTGGTGATGATGATGGTGGTGATGGTGACGGTGGTGATGGTGGTGGTGATGGTGGTGGTGATGGTGATGATGATGATGGTGGTGGTGATGGTGGTGATGATGATGGTGGTGATGGTGATGGTGGTGATGGTGGTGGTGATGGTGGTGGTGATGGTGATGATGATGATGGTGGTGGTGATGGTGGTGATGATGATGGTGGTGATGATGATGACAGATTTAAAAAAGAAACCGAGAGTGGCTACCGTGTCCTTGCATGTGGCACTTGGCAATCGTTAATTTTAGACTGTGAGGAAGATAGTATCTTTTCCAACAAAGTTAAAGAACAGCAGCACCCATTCAGCTATGTGTTCTCCTGGCCACCATCCCGCCAACATAAAAGTCTTATCCATTCCTCTCAAACCTGTGTGGCTTTGTGTCTCATTTGTACCCACTAGAATGGGACTGAAATGTTGCCACATTTCTTCTGAGGATAAATCGGAAAGGCAAAGATCATGTGATGTCCATTTTGCTTTCTGGTTAATTCCTCCGGGGTCTGTGAGCTGCATCATCTAAGCAGATAGACAGTTCTGAGGCTACTATACTGTGAGGAAGCCTAAATTAGCCAGGGGGACCAATGACAAAGCTCTGAACCACGGGAAGACATGACCTACTACTACAGGCCTGCTGCCCGGCCACACCTCCTCCCATCCCCCCCATAGCCCAGCTCCAGCTCCCATCTGGCCACAGCCTCCTTATTCAATAATCTCAGCCAGAACGACTCTGCCAAATTCTTCTGGAATTCCAGACCCTCGGAAACCATGGCAATAAGAAAATGAGCATTGTTTTAAACCACCGAGTCTTGTGGTCTTATTACACAACAATGGATAATTAGGATGAATACATCCTTAAACAATAACAATGAGTTCTAGAGAAAAACAGCAGCTTGCTTAACAACTTTTTATGTTAGTTTTTGTTTTGGATACTTTTTGAAGGCACTGAGCGTCAGGAACGTGTTTTTGAGAAGAATTATGTCCTTCTTAGACTCGGCTGGTAAACCCAGCTTTCCCATTGAAAAGAATTGAGATATTTTTAGACGCTTTCCTTTTTCTTGTCTTGCTGTTTGTAACTAGGAAGCTGTAACTCTCCACTGCTTTTGGCAAAAGCCATGGGGTAGACTGTTAGAACAATTTCTTTTGCCCATGGATGGGACAACACTGATAAGATTTAGGGGTTCACAGCACATTGCAGAGAGGTATGAAATGGTTTTGTTGTTGTTGTTGTTTTCCCCCAGACTGAATGTCAGATTTATTACTGAACATAATTTGGATATTGGAGAGCATAGTGAAAGACCTTGGAAAGTCAGGACCTGCCTCTTGCCCAGGGGACAATTGAGACCATCTTTTGACTCCATGGCTGTCAGGAATGAGCCACTTCTTAGCTACCTTGTCTTCAAATTCTTCTACTTCAAACTTGGTGAAGCCCCACTTCTTTGAGTTGCGGAACTTCTGGTGGCCAAAAGAATTGAACTTGGTTCTAGGCAGGGCCTTAATCACCTGTTCCTTAGCTGAGTACAGATGAACTTGATGACCTGGTAGATGTGAACCCTGACCACTGTGCCCTAGGGCTTCCCGAAGGCACCACACATACCAGTCTGGAGCCTAGACCAAGGACAGCATTGAGATTAGGGCCATGAAGAGCTGCCGGGAAATTGTCTTGAAGGTCCTTTAGGGTAACAGGCTGTGTACATGCCCAAGAAGGCTGCTGTTTGCACCAGTGCACACCAGGTCTCCATGGGGTGTTTTTATTTTTGTTTTTGGTTTGGTTGTTGGTTTTTCAAGACATGGATGGTTTCTCTGTGTAGCTTTGGAGCCTGTCCTGGATTCTTAATTCCTGTAATTCTGTTTTTTAAAATGGGTGATTATTTTGCATGAGATTTCATAAATCCCTAACAATTTTCTTTCTTGTTTCATACAACTAAGGTAAAATTACACTTTCAGTTATAAGACTAACTTAACAAACAAAATACCCACTGGGTGGTGGGGGTGCACGCCTTTAATCTCAGCACTTGGGAGGCAGAGGCAGGCGGATATCTGTGAGTTCGAGACCAGCCTGGTCTACAAGAGCTAGTTCCAAGACAGGCTCCAAAACCACAGAGAAACCCTGTCTCGAAAAAAAAAAAGAAGAAGAAGAAGAAGTAACTTCCTATGGAGTACTAAAGTAAGACTTCACTCTTCCTAGTACGGAGTTAGAGTTCGTTTTCATTTTCCTTCTTGATGCTATGATAAAATGCCCTAATGAAAGCAGTTCAGGGAGTGGAGGTTTTGCTCTGGCTCACGGTTCAAGGGTGTAGTCCATCATGACGGGAAGTCCAGGCAGCAGCGTTTGTCACAGCACGTCCACCATCAGAAAGCAGAGAGAAAAGAGTGAAAGCCACTGCCTTGCTACCTTTCTCCACTACAGTCCAAGATCCCAGCCAAGAAAGGGCAACACCCGTAGTGGGTGGATCTTTTCACATCAAGTAATGTAATCAAGATATCCCTCCATAGACATACCCAGAGACCCCATCTCTCAGGAGATTCTAGACTTTGTCAAGGTGACAATGAACACTAACCATTACATCCCTACACTTTGTCAACTTGATACCAAACACATCATTATTAAGTCCCTTGTCCCCCTAGACTCATAACTGGGTTATAATAGAAAATGTATTTAGTGCAACTTTAAAAGTCCCCATGGTCTTCAACAATTCCAGTGCTTTAAAAGTCCAACATCTCCTACCCATGAGCGCCTATAAAATGAAAAACAAGTTCCATACTTCAGTATATGCCAGCACAGAATAAAAATTCCTATTCCAAAAGGGAGGAATCAGGGCACATTAAAGAAGGGCCAGACTAAAGCAAGATCAACACCCAGCAGGGAAAGCATCAACTCCTGTAGCTCAGAGTCCGGCCTCGGGGCACGTGATGCAGTGAACTGGGCTTCAAAGGCTTGGCCAAGACCACTCCTGCCATCTGCAGCACACATAGTCCCCTCTTAAGCCAGCTCCACTCCAAGCCTGCAGCTTTACTCAGTGGACACCCATGGTCCTGGTACCTCTGCTACCCTCTGGTCTCCACGGCGCCTTGGGCTTCAGCTCCATTTGATGTCTTCTAAAAGGCACCTTCCGGGATTCCAGCCCTGCCATGCATTGTCAGTCCTCGTTTCTCTCTGAATCCATGGAGCAGAATCCCACGACAACCTTAAGATTGTATTTCCCGTGCCTAAAACTAGTACCACGTGGGCAATGCTGCCACATTTTTTTGTTTGTTTGTTTCTGCACAGTTCTGGATAGGTGCCAATTTTATCATGTTCATATTAAACACGGTACCGTGAATTTCTGAGCAGGAGGCCCAAGAGTGGCCTGGCTTCTCTAGACCTCTGGCTTCCTGGTTGTTCATGTTCTGTTTTCCAGATATGGTGTTATCTATTTGTCTCTGGTATTTTCTCAGCCGTCTATCGGGTTCCTCAATCTAGATCTACAATGGGATCTCACGATCAGCTCATTCATGAATGAAATTATTTCACACACTGACCTCAGTGCCCCAACCTTAATGAAGCCATAGGTCAGACTGCCTGTATCTTGTACAGGCATCTAGATCCCAGGCCTTCTGAACTAGGAAGGGTTGGATGTTTCCCTTTTCTTCCTTCATTATCTGTTTGAGGATGTGAGTTTTAGGGTAGAGTAGATTTTTATTCTGATACAGCATTACCCATTCATTTCTGTTAATTGTTCAACCAATGTTGGACTGTCCAAGTTAGACTCAACTTCCCCCAAATGTAATAATCATCCCTCTGCCCCCAGCCCCTCCTGGCTTCTTTATGTTCCACCTGATAACCATATTTGACTGCCTTCTTTAGTTCCCTAGTTTAGGGCCCCGTTGTCTGATCTGTTTCTTCTTCCTCTGGCCCCTCCCCTTATTCAGATTGTCAGTGGCTTCTGCACGTTGGCCTGGTAAATGACAGTCATTTGCCCAGTCCTTGTCTGGCTTGCCTTTCCATGACAATCCTGTTTTCCACAGTACTTGTGTTCTATTGCACCCTCTCTTAGCCAGCCTGTTCTGTCTACAAGACAGTGCCTTTCCCCACCACATCCCAGCCAAAGCATTGCAGTCCCAGAAGATGGTTCATGGCTAAAACAGGACTCCATTTGTGTTCTCGTACTGTCTGACCTAGACTCTGAGCAGGTTCAACATGTGAGGGTTAAACTGAGTAAAGAAATGAAGTTCTTGTTCCGTTTCTTTACTTGTAAAGATGGAATTAGGAATGATTAGAAAATCCCTAAGAACCACATGTAGCCACACATGCCTTTAATGCCAGCACTTGGGAGGCAGTGGTAGACCAATCTCTGTGAGTTCAAGGCCAGCCTTGTTTACATAGTAAGTTCCAGGACAGTCAGAGCTACACAGTGAGACCCTGCTTTAAAAATAAATTAATTAATAGAAAAAAGAAAAAAATATCAATGATCTATAATCATTTGTAGAAGTATTGATTATTCTTGAATATGTTGACACATAAACACAGTTCTCTCAACAGAGAAAACAGATAGCTTTTTCATGAGCCAATATGAGTGACCATGTCCCAGGAACACAGATTTAAGTTAGCCCAAATGTCAACTTCCAGCATGGGAAGAGTTTCATGAAGTTTTTGTAGTAACAGAACAAAAAAATCATAAATCAAGATACATTAAAAATATATTGGTAGAGGTGCTGGAGAGATGGCTAAGAGATTAAGAACACTTACTGCTCTTGCAGAGAATTTGGGTTTGATTCCCAGCACCCACATGGCAGCTCACAACCATCTGTAAGCCCAATACTAGAGGATCTGACACCCTCTTCTGTCCCCCTTGCACACTGCCTACTCATGGTACACAGACATACATGCAAGCAAAAGCTCCACCATATAAAATAAAAAATGAAAATACATAAATGAAAACAAAGTTGATGGAACTAGATGTGATGCTGGACATCTTTAATCCACCACTCACAGGACAGAGGCAGGCAGCTCTCGGTGAGTTCTAGACCAACCTGTTCTAGATAGTGAGCTCCAGGACAGTCAGAGATACACATGCCCATTCTTTAGGAACTGGTGTGAACTGATGGGTTATAACAACAGAAAAGAGGGAAAACCTCAATTTATAGACCTCAGATGTTAGCTGGTGATATTTGTAGCCTTCAAGTTTGTAGATCCTAGGGATCTGCTTGTACATTTTTTATTTATTTATTTATTTATTTGGTTTTTCGAGACAGGGTTTCTCTGTGGTTTTGGAGCCTGTCCTGGAACTAGCTCTTGTAGACCAGGCTGGTCTCGAACTCCCAGAGATCCGCCTGCCTCTGCCTCCCGAGTGCTGGGATTAAAGGCATGCTTGTACATTTTAAAAAGATTTTACCTGATAAGTCACAAGAATGTTAGGTCAAACGCAGAAGAAAACAGTAAATGACTCTTTGGGCCACCAGTACAGCTAGGTTTCTTTATTCTGTTACATTGTATCCATTTCTGACAATACATAAGGGATAAAGAGTCTTCTGAAGGTGGCAGAAATGTTCATTTTCAGAATTATCCTGAACTGTTCTCTTTGTTCCTGCTGTAATGTTGAAAAGGAAATATGCATTTCCTGTCATTCTTTCTTGTCTGCTTTCGTCTAGAGATATGGCCAGGGATGCTGACAAGGTCAAGTTGGAGCTAGAGAGGAAGCACCCAGGAAAGGCCTTTGGAGGAGGAGCATACAAGAATGTTCTCTGTAACATGCACACACGGTGTGACTTGCTTTTTATGTCCCCTCTGTAGACGGCTAACCCAGTCCAAGTTTTAAAAGGTGTAGAGAGGGCGGCTAAAGAGATGGCTCAGAGGAATAGAGCACTGGCTGCTCTTCCAGAGGTCCTGAGTTCAATTCCCAGCAACCACATGGTGGCTCACAACCATCTGTAATAAGATCTGGTGTCCTCTTCTGTACTGCAGGATACATGAAGGAAGAAGCCTATATACATAATAAATAAAAATCTTGAAAAAAAAAAAAAGGTGTAGAGAAGGCCAGCAAAATGGCTCAATGGGTAAAGTCACTTACTGCAAAGCCCGAGGGCCTAAGACTGGTCCCATGGACCCACTTGGCAGGAGAGTTGTCCTCAGACCTCCACATGCTTGCCTCTGCTTTTGTGTGCGCACACAAACAACAAACATTTAAAAAAATAAAAATTTAAGAGTACAGAGCAATCCAACCACAGTGGCTCCCATCTATCACAAGTCTGATGTTATTTTGAGCTTCATGGGAACCAGGCCAATCAAGGCGTGATTGTGAGAACCTGCCTCAAAAAAAAAAAAAAAAGACAGGGAGAGCGTTCAATAATGGGGCATGTTTTAGCATATTTTACATTGATCAGATATTGGCTAAAGCCTGAGATTGTAACTCCCTGAAATCTAAACAAGAGTGGACTCCATCATGGATGTCAGGGGAATCAGTGGGTAAGACAAACTTTACAGTAGCAATAATGCATCCTGCGGAAATACACGCTGAGGAGAATACGCAGACTGAGATCTGAGAACACAGGGCAACGAAGCTTCATAGTAGAGGTGGATGTGGTTAAGGAAGGCAGCAGACATGGGAACAGTGGCAAGGGCCCCTTAGGAGACAAAGGTGGGGACCAAAGTGGCTGATTTAACCAAGAACATCTGGGCTTTGCTGCCAACCAGCTCCTGGGCTTCTGCAGGTCTCACACCCCCCAGCTATGGATCAATGGCAGAAGGCTATGAGTTCCTCCGCTACAGGGTTGGTGTGAGAGAAAAGGGTTCGTCTCTTAATAAAGGATACCTAGGATGGCAGCAGGAGGAGGCAGCAAAGGGCATAGTGTCACAGCCAAATAGCACTCCCACTGTATGTGTGCCATACAAATAGAATGTATGTGTTTGGAATAATCATTGTGTGTGTTGGGGGGGTATGGTGTGTGAGTAGTCAGGAAATAGCAGTATATAAGTGTGTTTGAGTTAAGTACACACCTGTTAAAAATGTAGCAAGTACCTTGGTCCAGCCAAGGGGGACTGAGGTCCAGAAAGCTTTAAGGATACTTACAGAGCAGTAGTGACACTGTTCAATAGAAATACAGAATAAAGAACATATACAAATTTACTTTTTTTGTAGTTGTGTGTTAAAAAGTTGAATAGTTACTTAATTTTGATAAGATATTTAATACAGAATTTCAACTTGACCGTTATGAATACATATTGTTCAAGGGATTCAAGATTTTGTTTTATTTTTAACTAAGTCTTCAAAATATGTATATTTTCTACTCGCTATCCATTTCTGTTTGGACGTGCAAAAGTGCAAATGACCAAAAGCCACCCAAGGCTTCTGGCTGTCACATTGTACAGTCTAGCTATAAAGGAGCTTAACTCTCAAAGTAGTTACTTGATTTTTCTCGAAACATGACTTTTTCTCTTTAGTTTGTGGCCAATGGTGCCCAGAGTTAAGGTCCCTCCCCCTAAGGGTGGCATGTTTGGAGGCGGTAGAGTCACTGGGGAGTGAGGTTTACCGAGAGCTCTTTAGGTCACTGGGGTGTGTCCTGAGAGGGTAGGACACTGGTCCCCTCCTCACTCCTTTGCCTCTTCACAGTGAGGTATATGGCCACCTGATCATGACTGAAGCTCCGAAACTGTCAGTCAAGAGTTCTCTTGGGTGTTCGTTATAGTTCAGTGGTTCTCAACCTGGGGGGTCAAATAACTCTTTCACAGGGTCATCTAAGACCATCAGAAAACACCGATTTATTTTACAATTCATAACAAAATTACAACCCAAAGACCCCGCCTCTGAACTACATGGTCAATATAGGAAGTTCTAGGGGCACATTCAGACTATACCAGTAATACACCCCAAACCACAGCTGATGGTGGTACAGGGCACGTGAGATGTGATAAGAGTTGTTAGATACCTTCCCAAGAAGGTTTTTCGAAATTACTGGTCCTGTGGTTTGCACACGAAACAGTTGGCCGGTTTAATCACGCTCAGTGACAGCGAACAACACGGCCTAACCTTTTAGGTGGCTCTGTCAGAATACACGGGGAAATAAGCAACAACCTCAATTTCCAGCTGCATTGAACACCAAAACCTAGCTGGTATCTCGGCCACTTCGACTTGCTTTTCCCTTTAGGATGTTGTTGCTTGGGTTCCTGGGACTCGAACCCAAGGCCTCTCACATGCTAGGCAACTGCTGGTCCACTGAGCTACATTCCCAGCTCCTTTTACTTCCTATTTTGAGACAGGGTATTGCTAAGTTGCCCACGCTGGTTTTACATTTGTTTTGTAGCCCAGGCTAGTCTTGAACTCAAGATCTTCTTGCTTCTGCATCCTAAGTGGCTGGGATTACCAGCCTGTGCCACCAGACCTGGCTCCCATAAGAGTTTTGATTTATACATTTCTTGAGAAGTAAGTGGAGCTTTTCTGTGAGAATCCTGACTTAGAATTTCCCACGGTGCACACTACCTGGTAGACAATCAACACTTCTTTGTCTAACAAGTAGTTGCAACTAGGAAAATCCTTTCTAATTCCACAAATTTGGCTTTCTTACATTCAGAAATTAGACTAAAAGTTAAAATAACTTAAAATTCTGAAGTCATTGATAGTTATTAGACAATGTCAAGTGTGTTGAGGAGCCCATGTAAGTCGGGAAGAAGGTTTTGTTCCTTTTGGGAACACAACTTTGTTCATGTCCGGTAACAAATTACAACAGCTGCCCTTCGCTGAGAAGATGCTGGGACATTACCAGAAAGGCCAGGACACTTTCCCAAGTTGTTCCAGCTGCTTCCCTCTGCCTCTTGGAGCCACAGGCAGCCTGGTTCTCATTTCAGTGAGACTCTGCTTCTCCTCTATTTTAAGTGACTGGTGCTTTGTGTTTCTGTAGGGAACTTTGCAGAGTGTCCTACCTCTTCAGTGTGAGTTCAGTCTGGTGCTTCTACTTTAAATGCTTTAATTCTGGCTACTTAAGCTATGGTGTTTTTGGAAGCTGTCTAGTAACATTTCACCTGATGGGTAATCCTCCCCACCCCTGCCATGGATCCCCCAAAGACTGTTGGAAACACTTCTGCGTGATCCTACAGTGGCCACGTAAATTGGGTCATGTTGAGCAGCCTTTCATTCTCTGTTGTGCCCTTGTGGAAAGAACACTGGAAGCCTAAAACCACAGAGCATGCAACGTGAGGGCTCCATGCTAGACCGTACTGAACTATTAGGTACCCCGTGACAGCCTCCTCCTCTAAGAGGCATGTGACCCTTCTGTCACCTCCTCTAGAGTGCCATTCTGTTAAATCCAAATGACAAATGTGTGCCAGAATCCTAAAACTGGGTCAAAAAGTCCTGATGCAAAGACCTGTCTGTCTCATGCTCTGTCTGTGGTCCTCAGACAATGGGTGCCATGGGACCAGGGCCCTGAACCAGGTGGCATCACTGGGGAATGTGAGCTCCAGTGTGAGGATCTACAGCAGAGCCTTTTAAGGATTTCTCATATGGAGAAGCTGTGTGAAAACACAGACGTGAAATACAATTGGAGGAAAAACGCTTAAGCCCAGGCAGGATGGGAAGTACATGGTGAGTTCAACCTCGCTTGTTTCGCAAAAGGATTCGGTGTAGAGTAAGGATGTTCTTCAAATGGGCAGCTATGCTACAGTGAGAGCTGAGTTTCAGGTTCACAGACCGCCCTTTAGAGTTTGTGAGGAAAGTGAAGGAGGTATGAGGGAGAGTGTGGCTGGTGGCGTTTCATCAAGGTTTCTTTTCGTCTTGTACACGTGGGCACTGGTACAGACCGTATGGAAGATACATGCACTACTGTGGGTGGAAGCCAAGTAAGTGTGGGGGCTGTTAATCACCTGGTGATGGGTTCTCAGCCTCCACTCCATGCCAGAATGGTCTGAAAGGCAGAACTGCTCTGCCGGTGCAGGGTAGTGCTGTCCCTGTGTAGGTGCTGTCCTAACGGATTCAGGGTGTGGCCCAGCTACGTTCTACCCAGGCCCAAAAGAGTTGAATCTTCTTAAGTAACTAGAGAGGGCCGTGAAGGATATTGCAGGCCAGATGTGAAGGATGGGTGGACGTGATACTTGCAGGGAGCAAAGAGGGAGTCTGAGATCAGTGTCGAGCCTGCTGGGGAAGGAGGACGCGAAGAGTATGAGAGGTGAAGGAAAAGGAATGAAATAACCTTGGGAAGTCATCCTAAGAACGTGCATGGGCATTTATTTAGAAAAGTAAAGTTTGGGTGTTTATCAGTTAATATTGTAATACATACAACATGTGAGAAAGAATCCGAATGAAAACCGTCCACCTGTGGCGACGGTGAAAGGGACTCTCAACTGTGATCTGTCTTTATGTTTTTGCTTCCCTGCAGGAATGTGACAGTTGTATTTGTGGACTAAGGCAACTTGGAAGTGGTAGGGTATTGACAGAAACAGTTGACAGTGACGTTTGTGGTTGGGTGGGAATCCACTCCGGAACCCCGGGCTGGAAGATCAAAGCCTCTTTGCAAAGAGTAAGGAAGAAAACACGTCACATAATTGATAGTGACGACAGGATGGCTGTTGATCCGTCCTTTGTTTAAGGAAGACTGTTTGGAGTCTTCAAATTCTGAGCAGCAGCTGGGAATTTGGAGGGCATTTCTGGTTCAGGAGGCCTCCTCCCCGTTTCCTGACCCAGAGGTAGGCTTGGGGTCAGCATGGGCAGGAGAACCACCCCTGATCTCCCATCTACCAATGTCCTTCCAGAGCCGGCAGGAAACAAGTCACCTGTGTGCTCACTCATGGTGCTTTTCACTGTATACAAAACCTCACCAGAGAATTCTTGTGTGTTGCAGATGGAGACCCGAGATAGAGACTTCTGAACCTCCACCAGGAGAGATCAAATGTGCGAGCCTTCAGAATTCCACAGCCGCCAGGCGTGAACTGACGTCGGCCAGGCCTGAACTGGAGTGAGAGGAGAGAGAGATGCTGGTCTGACCCGGGTATGTAGACATGAGACGATGAAACCGCTCAGCACTTGTTTTTTTTTCCAGTCCTGTCGTTGAGGTGGGGAGATATTCTGTGCCGGCTTTGGAAAGTTGCCATGGCAACTCTTTGCAGGGGGATTCCATCCATGAGGTAGCAGGAGCAGAGCCTCTCCAGAGTCAGGACATTTTAGGAATCACGCACATGGTAGGGATCATTGACCACATGCCAGGCACAGCCTTAATAGGTTAACTGGTTTAATTTTCACAAGAGCTGAATGGGGCAGGCATTGCTATTGGCACTGAGGGTCCATCTGGAGCATAAAGAAGGTAGAGTTAGTCCAGGTGTTTACCAACAGAAACTGTGTTACTTTTCCTTCTCCCTGCACCACTGGTTTTTTGTTTGTTTGTTTGTTTGTTTTGTTTTTTGTTTTTGTAGAACTGTACGTTTCTACCTTTTGGGAAATAGCATGGAAAAGTCCCAGTTGAGAGCCTGTGACAAAGACCAACAATGGTCACAATGGCATTGCCACTCTTCCAGAATCTTGCTACTCCTCCAGTTCTAAGGTCCACTTTCCTTCTGAGCAGGACTTAGTGACTGAATTGACACATACCACAGGGAAGAAGGGATACCAAACATTTTTAAAGCAAACGAGACATGGTTATTGCTTGGCTTACTTGGGACCTGTGCTCTTGAGAGGCAGCCACCATGCTGTAGGGAAAACAGGTCCCAGTTCCAATTAACAGGCCATGGACATATGAGTGAAACTCCAGAAGGCCGGAGCAGCCTTCAGTTCACCTCCACTGAAGTCTAGTAAGATGGAGACAAACTGTTCTTGATGAACCATCCTCGCCGAGCCCTGTCCTCGGGGCAGATCGTAAGCATAGCAAACACAGCCGTTTGCGGCTATTCATTTATAATGAAGAAAGCCAAGAGCACGTGAAATTTAGTGATGCTCCCAAGACCACATAGCTAGCTAGTGAGTTGCTCGTCTTGACCTAAGGTCTTGCATATTTCCAGCTTGGTCCTCCTTACTGTGGACTCTAGTTAGATGCCCCCTGTCCTGGCCTAAACATAGAGTCCTCCGTGTGCCAGGTCTTCTGTACTAGATCTGGTGACTGCTCATGTTACATGCAACATGTTGTCTGTCATGCAGAAGAACTGCTCTTAGCCCACGTTTGACCTCGTGAGAGTCAAGGGTGGGTTTGTCATAGATGCTTCCTCTCTTTTCTCCTAGCGTAGCTCTCGACCTATAGCAGAGCAGGGCAGAGCGTGCGTGAAGTCCACGGCAGACGGGATTAATGTGCATTTCCGTCGCAGTGCCGACAACAGGGGGAGAGTTCTATCTGCTGGTAACCCACGTCTTCTCCTGGCAGTGGAAACCTGTCTTTTGAGGCTGTTCAAAATAAACTGAGGCCAAGCATGGTAGTGCATGCCTGTGACCCCAGCATTTAGAAGACCAAGCAGATGGAGCATAAATTCAAGGCTAACCTCATCTGTGGCTGTAGCTAAGTGGTAGAGAGCTTGCCTAGCAAGGACAAGGCTCAGGGCTCGATCCCTAATAACACCCTTCCACCAACACAAAACAAACGAAAAAGTAAACAGCAGCAATAAAAAATTATTTTTAATTTTACATTGTGTGTGTGCGTGTGTGTTTGCATGCATGCGTGCATGTGTGTGCGTGTGTTTGCGTGCGTGCATGTGTGTTTGTGTGTGTGTGTGTGTGCGTGCGTGAGTGTGTGTGTGTGTGGTGGAGAAATACCTCATGGGAGTCAGTTCTCTTTTTCCACCGTGTGAGTTCCAGGAATTCAGGTTCTCAAGTGTGGTGGCAAGTGCTTTTTCCTGGCTCCACGATAATATTTTAGACACCAGGCAACTGAAACATAGAGTTCCAGAGAAGTGGTGTGGGGGCTCCACTGACGGAGGCAAGGAAGAGTCCCCAGAGTAGGGGGTGTTTTTATAGTCACAGACATAAAGCAAAGAAAATATTGGGTATGATTATAAGATGGTCATATTTAGTTTCTCCCACTAGAAATACAAGAAACAACTTGGCATTCCACTTAAGTCCGCAAATCAAACAAAGCTGAGGTCACTTCTAAGGACCAGCTGGTTTTGTCTGCTCAGAGTATGTCAGTTCCCGCATCCGTTTTAGTTAACTTTAATGGCGCTGAAGCTGTCTTTCTTGCTTCCTCAGGTCTATCCTCTTAGATAAAACATCTTTGTTTTGAACTTGTATAAGTAAATGTAGCTAATAAGATGTAGCTGTCAAGTAAACAATAACAGGAACCGCCACAGGGCATCCTGTGCTTCATAAGATTGTTAAGACAGTGAAAACATCGTTAATGGGGAAGAGCAAACGTCTACCCCTGGAAAAGACTCAGGGATGTGCTGTGGTTACTGTAGTAGCTACTTTTCCTATTCTTATGATCAAACACCTGATGAATTGCCTTAAGACAGGGAGGGTCTATATGGGCTCATGGTTGAGGATACAGTTCACCATGGCAACTGGGGAGCAAAGGCAGCTGGTCACATTGGGTACACAGTCAGAAAGCAAAGAGAAGTGGTTGCTGGTGCTCCCCCATTTTTTTGTTCAACCCGAGACCCCGGCCCATGCTATGGCACCACCCACATTCAGTGTGAATCTTCCGCTCAGTTGCAGGTATTCTGTCGTAGCATCGAGAGTGCAGGGTGTAGTGCAGATAGTAAGTTTGTCATTTCAGTTGGCTTTGCTCACAGGAATTGTGGTGCTGGTTTTCCACCTTGTGTGTGTGACTGTCATTACCACCATGTGGGAAGTAAGAGCAAAGAAGTACTGGCTATTACAGTGTAAATAAGTGCTGGCTAGTACATTTATTAATGTATCACATAGAAATGTATTAGCCCTATCATAGCCAGTACTTATCTCTATACTTAGGATCTGTAAGAACCCAGAAGTAATGGAGGTGGCAGCAAAATAACATGGACGTTCTTTATATTACAAAACCTGGAAACATTTGTCAAAAATGTTAAATAACTTTAACTCTTTCATTGTATTTTGTATTAGCTAGTCTATTAACTAGTTAGCATTGCTACCTAAAAACCTACCCCAAGATGAGATATGCCTCAGAAATTGGGAGGACCCAAGTTCAATTTCAAACACCCACATGACAACTAACAACCATCTGTAATTCCAGTCCTGGGGGATCTGATGCGCCCTTCTGGCCTCCATGGACACCGTACATACATGGTACGTGGACATACATGCAGACAAAATACACATAAAATTAAAAATGAAATTTAAAGAATTCCCTACTGCAAAACTCAGGAAGGGTTGAATATCCCTTCTGGAAATGTTTAAGATCAATCGTTTAGGATCAATAATGTTCCAGACTTTAAAGTTTTTTTTCTCCAACTTTTCAAATATTGGTTTTACTGGTTAGGCATCACAGTCCTCTGCTAGTTGGTTAAGGGAAGGTGGCGTCAATAGGGTGGCTGCCCTCGGTTCTGCCTGTCTCCAGCCTCTAGTCAGAGCTGTTGACATGGAAGCATGGCTCGGAGAAAAAGGAGCAGATAGGGCTCTGTGAGGCTTGGCCTTGAGCTGTGGGACCCCCTGACACCCTACTGGAAAACCAATAGCTGGACGGACCAGATTCAAGAAAGATTCAGCCCTTGACAGGGGAAGGGGCACCTAGGCCACCTTGCAAAGGGAGGTGACACAGGGCACAAGGTTGTGAAAGAGAGCACATCCTTGTGACCTAATGTGTAAATATGTAAATATTTTACTGGGGTAACTAAGAATATTCCGAAGAGGGATGCTGGAAGGGAAGCCATTTGTGTGGTTGATAACACATGACAAAAATCTAATGGGATTGAGAAGAAAGGGTGCTGAGATGCTGAGAGGGTCCTAGAACAGAAAAGCTGCACACAACCCCTCATATCCAGGGCACTGTCTGCAAAGGCGGGATTAAGATGCAGACAGCAGAGCACAGTCCGTGACAGGTTCTTCCGCTTTGGTCTTTTGTCTTCTTGTTGATGGGGGCTAGAGTAACGGCAAACAATGAGTGTTTGGTAGACAGAATGGAAGTAAAAAATAAGAAAGTAATTTCATCTGTCACTCAGCGACACCTTAATTTGACAAGGCTGGAATGTTAATTCTGCACACTTCTTGACATTGTGGCTTCAAGCTCACATTGTGGCTTCAAGCAGTTTTGTGTGTTGGAGGAGTACAGAATTGTGGGTATGGGCTAATGGCCTGTTTCCTGCATCCTTCTTTTCTAATTGAAGTTAAAAGTTAAGGAAGGCTTCAACTATCCAATGCTTGGCCTCTTAACATCCCCACTCTCTCTGTTACTGCTTTAGTCATAGCAGCCTAGTAAGGGTGAGATTACAGCCAACCTTCCCCATCTCTGGACCTGTAACTATGGTTTTGATAGAAAACATAAACAAGCTCAGATTAACCAACTAGTTAATAAAAGAAGATCTAACTACCTGTTATATCCAAGAAACTCATATACAAAGACATTTCTTAACTGAAGGTCTCAGGCGGGAAATCAGCCTACCATGCAAATGGGAACTGAAGATGGCAATGTAGTAATTTTGTATCAGATAAAGATAACTTCAAAAGAGGCCACTGCCTACTAATAAAGGCAACAGTTCATAGGGAAAATGTAACCATTGTAAATATTTATGCACTGGGTTGTGGGCCTCCCAGTTTCATAAAGCAGATGCTACAAAGCTGATACAAGAGTGAGAGACTTTAATACCCAGTTCTCATATCTACATGGGACTTCCCCACTGAAAAAAATCAGTAAAAATAAATAAACAAATAAAAATAAAGAACCTTCAAATTAAAATGATTTCATTGGCCAAATGAAGTTAACCGATATCTATAGAAAATATCCTACCAACAGAGAAGGAGGACACATTTCTCAAGGGAAAATAAAGAGTTACTAGAACTGAATGAAATGAGAATACAACCTCTCAGACCTCCAGGGTGCAGCCCAGGCTGTCCTCACCGGAAGTTTACAGCTATAAGTGCTTGCATTAAAACATCAGATCTTGATAAGTAACTTAATTGTGCACTCCAGGGTTCCCCACATAAAAAAAAAAAACCCAGAAAATAAAACCCAAGTACATTAGATGGAAAGAAATGCTAAGGATTAGAGCAGAAACTAATGAGATAGAAACTGAAAGAACAATGTTGATAATAACTTAAAGAGTTGGTTATTTCAAAAGATTAGTAAAAACCGATGAACCCATAACTAAACTAGCCAAAAGAAATGGAAGATAAGAATTACTAAAATTAGAAACGAAAAGGGAATTGTCATAACAGATTTTATGATGTCCAGAGGACCACTAGGGAATACTTAAATAACTTAAATTCCCCAAAGCCTGAAAACCTAAAAGAAATGGATACATTTATAAATACATTTTACCTACTAATTAAAGCCAACAGATATAAACAACTTAAATAGAATTATAGTAAGCAATGAGATTGAGGTAGTAATTAAAGACTCCCCATAGAGAAAAGCATATGGCCAGATGGATTCACTGCTGAGTTGGGTGAGGTATGTGATCTACACAAAACAGAAAGAAAGTGACATGACCAATGTCGCTCTGTAGAGCTAGTATTACCATGGATACCAAAGTAAGACAAAAACACACAGGCTAGTGATGAACATAGAAGAGAATTATAGTCCCTGATGAACAGAGAAGCCAAGATGCTCAACAAAATACACATAAATCAAGTGAAAAAACACATCAAGAAAATCATACATCCTGACCAAGTTGATTTTATCCCAAGAATGGATGATTGTTTCAATATATTCATATATATATATATACACACTAATAAATTTATATTAGTATATAAAAATAGACTTAAGGAAAGAAAATGCATGATCATTTTGATACATGCAGAAAAGGCACTTGAGAAAGTTTGACCTTTCTTTGTGATAAAAGTTCTGAAGAAATTGGGAATAGAAAAATCATATTATATTATTAAAGACTTCATAAACAAAGCTATAGCCAATATTATGCTAAGTGGAGAAACATTAGGAGTATTTCCTCTAAAACTGGAACAAGACAAGAGTGGCCTCTCCCCTCTTATTCAATACTGGACTGGAAGTCTTAACTAGAACAGTTAGACAAGAGAAATATATGAAAAAGATAAAATAGGAAATGAAGTCAAGCTACCTCTCTTTTGAAGATGGCATGATTCTATTCTTAAGGGACTCTAAGGACTCCATCAGAAAACTTGCAGACCTGATAAACACAGTCATGTTACAAGAGAAAAAAAAACAGCTTATATAAAATCAGTAGCATTTATACCACTAATAAACTTGTTGATGAAGAAATTAGGAAAAACAGACCACTCACAATGGCTTCCAAAAAAATCAAATAGCCAGGAATAAATTTAATAAAGGAGGTGAAAGCCCTCTATGATGAACTCTTCAGACATTGAGAAAAGATATTGCAGCAGATACTGGGTGTTAGAAAACCTTCTACACTCTTGGACTGGCAGAATTAATGCATTGAAAGAGGCTGTACTACCAAATTAATCTCTAGATTCGATACAGTCTCCATCAAAATTTCAGTGACATTCTTCATAGAATAAAAATGACATAGATTCCCCAATGCAATCCTAAGCAGAAAGAACACTGCCAGTTGTATCAAAACTATCCTGCAAACCATAGTAACAAAGACAACATGGTACTGGGACAAAAACAGACATGTAACCAGTCAAGCGTAATAGACATCCTATAATTTTTTTAAACCAATGTGTCTAAAACACATTCATGGAAAAATCTATTCAGCAAATGGTGCTGGTAAAATTGGACATACAACAGAAGACTAATGATTCATGTCACTCGTCCTGCCAACAATCAAGTGAACTGGACCAAAGACCTTAGTTTAAAGTCCCCAAAATATCGAGACTACTAGAGGAAAACATAGGGCAAACATTTCAAAACATAGAAAGACATTTCTGAACAGAACCCCTCAGAAGCACAGGAAATAACCTTAAGAATTGGCCAATGGGATTTCATGAAATCAGAAAGCTTCTATGCAGCCAAGAAAACCATCTGCAGAGTGCACAGACAACCCAAAGAGTGGAAAATATAACCATGCGTACATCAGATGGGACTAATGTCTATAATACATAAAGAACTGCCCAAATGGGGGCTGGGAGGTGACTTGGAAGTTAAGAGCCCATACTACTTTTGCAGAGGACCTGAGCTTAGGTCCTAGTACCTGTATAATGGTCTGTAACTCCAGCTCTGGTGGTGCCTTCTTCTGGACTCCAAGGGCATCTGTGTGCACATGCAGGCACACACGCACACATATGCATGTGCATGCACACATGCACAAACAAACACACACAAATACAATAAATGTAAAAATTTAAAAATTATTTTAAAAAGAACAGCTGAAATTAAACATCAAAAAATCACAACTACCCACAAATAAATGGAGCAGACAGTTCTCAAAAGAAGAAACACAAATGAACAATAAATTTTATTAAAATGGTCAATCTTTAGCCATCTGTGAAATGCAATTAAAGGTACATCAATATTCCATCTTGCGCCTATCAAAATGTCTATCACCAAGAAAAAAGTAATCATAAATGCTGGAAGAATGTAGGAAAATAGGGGCCCATATTCACTGCTGTAATGATGTTCAGTGGTGCAGTCACCATGGGGAATCAGTGAGCTTTCTCAGAAAACTAAAAATAGAAGTATCACATGAGCCCTCACTATCCTCGTGATCTCTTGAGCCTGTACTCAAAGGACTCTATCTTACCAAAGAGGAATTTGGATATGGTTATTGCTGCTCTAGTCACAATTACAAGGAAATTGAACCAGCCTAGGTATTCATCAACAGCTGTGGTCCATATACATACGGGGTTTTATTTAACTGTAAAGACAAATAAAGTTGCAAAATTATAGGACTATGCGGGGAGCAGATAAAAATTTGTATTGTTGACATAACCATGGCTATGTCAAGGACCCCAGTGCAATTGCAAAGTTTTCCCTGCGTCAGGCTCGGAGGAATGGAACAGACTTACACTGGCCCACATATGGACGTTACAAACAATTAAAACCACTGTGTACAGAAACTCTCAAACACAGCTTCCTTCTCTCCGGTGACCTGAAACCTCCCCTACAGAGACCTCCTGCCGAGATGAGCTAGCCTGTCTCCTCCCCATTCAACTGTGTGCAATAAAGCCACCTCCTTAGTTCAGACACAGATAATGGTGCTGAGTTTCCAGGCTGCTGTTATTGCTTCTCCACCAGAGTGCACACCCACCTGATCCCAGTTTTTCTGTACACGTGTCTGCATGTCATTTGCCACCCCAGCCAGGTCAACCCAAAGCCACGGAAGTAGCTTCAAAACTAGAAAAAAATATTACAGTAAGATAACCCAGACTCAGAACAAGAGATACTGTGTATTATCTCTCAAATGGGAATCGTAGTTACTAGTTTCTGTAAACGTGACTGGATGGTATTGAGTGTGGGTATTAAGTCAAGAAGCAGGAAAGGGGATCCTGGGGGTGGGGGATTAGATGTTTTAAGGAAGTGGGTAGAGAGTGCAGCACAACAGAGGCAACTGAAAGTGGAAAGGGGAATACCACGGATTGAAGCCTGTGGCGACAGAGGGGAGAGATGGGGAAGAGGCCGGGGGAGGATTGTTCTGAAGAAAGGATGTTTGGAAATGTCACAAGGAAACCTAGTATTCTGTATGTGCATTAGAAATTTTAAAGCTACTTATTAAAAACAACAGAAAACAAAACAATGAAAAGCCTTGCATCTATATTAAACATACATATATATATATGTATGTGTATAAATGTGTGTATGTATATATGTGTGTATACATATATGTATACACACACACCTTCCTCTGTCCTTATTTCTTTAAGAATGTAACTATTTCCATAGCATGTAAATTGCCTTGGGTATGTACTGTAAAGGTGTATATATGTTGTATTCAAATACTTTGTCATTTCATATAAGGGAGTTACCCATTCTTAGATTCCACTAGCGGAGAGTTCCTGGAACCAACTCCTAGGGATACTGAGGGATGATTCTAGATATGTCTTCTTTTTCCACACGGAGAAACTGAGAGCAGAGAGGTGACTTGCCCTAGATCCCACAGAGAGTAGCTAAGATGGCCTGTGAAACTGGACTGTATGGTATCCCAGTGCCCTCTTCTGAGTGCTCCATGCTGAGGTGCCTGCCCCACCAGGTGAATAACCAGTGTTCCAGGGCTCCGAGCTCCTCCCTTTTCCCTTGTTACAATTTCAGTCAAGATCTGTGAGGGGTGGAGGGGTTTACAGAAAGGCAAGATGGTGGGATGACGCCAGTGGAGAACTTAGTCAAAGCAGTAAGTGGTTCTCACTCTACCAGAGCAATTAGGATGTGTTGTTTTTAATGCTGACCTGGTATTCCATCTTCTCCCTGACTGAGTCCTGGGGGCCCCTCTAACAATTTAAGTGTTGTATTTGGAATACCACAGACAGCGCTCTGGTACTGCTCAGGGCCAGCCCTAAAACTCTCCACTAGAGCATAGTCCCTGGGCCGCTGCTGGACTATTCAAAACAATTCTGCACTCAGGACACTGTCCCTGGGAGCGTCTCCCAAGCCTCGGTCTTGTACACACCACACTGAGCACAGCCTGCCCTGCCTGCTCTCACTCACTGCAGATGAAGGCACGTGCTGCCATCAGCTGGCTGAAAAGAGGTTTAGAGACAATATGTGTTTCATTTCTTTTCTTTACATCTTTTTCCTTCTCCCCCTCCCCCTCACCTTAACCCTGTCCCTATTCTTTCCAATGGTGGCTTAGAATCCTCAATATGGTAATATTATAGAAGTCTTGATTGAAATAAATATTATTGTTGGAAAGGCTGTCGTGCGCCGGGTCCTTTTGAACAGCTTGCTTGTCCTCCCCTCACTTGAGGTTGGTAGGTGCTCTTCTCATCCCTGTTTCCGCATTGAAAATGAGTAATGGCATCTGGCATGGCCTGGTGTTCAGTGAGTATCCGTCATCATTTGTAAAAGTGATGTTATGTCTTAGTGTATGTCAAGAATTGAAATGTAGGGCCAGTAAGATGCTTCCGTGAGTGAAGACACTTGCAGTGCCTGATACCTGAGCAACCTGAGCTTGGTCTCTGGGACCCACACGGGAGAAGGAGAGAACTGACCCCTGCGAGCTATCCTCTGACCTCCGTGTGTGCCCCCTGGCATGTGCACCCTTATAAAATATTTGATTAAAACATTTTGGAATGAGAGAACGTATAGGAGTAGTGATACCAAAAGCACGGCACGCTAATTTCTTTTCTGTTATTGTCATAAAGAACTGACTGCAACCAGCTTGGGATGGAAAGGGATTATTTTATCATATAAATTACAGTCCACCATTAAGGGAAGCCAAGGCAGGAACTTGAAACAGAACCACACTTACTGACTTGTTCCCAGGCTCATACACATACTATTAGGAGGTGTGGCTTTGTTAGAGTGGGTGTGGCCTTGTTGGTAGAAGTGTGTCACTGTGGGGGCGGGCTTTGAGGTTTCCTATGTTCAGGATAGCGTCCAGTGTCTCAATTGACTTCCCATTGCTGCAAGATGTAGGACTCCCAGCTTCTACTCTGACATGTCTGCCTGCACACCTCCATGCCCCTTGTCATGATGACAATGGACTGAACCTCTGAAACTGTAAACGAACCTCCCCCTGACCAATTAAATGTTTTCCTTTATAAGAGCTGCCATGGTCATGGTGTCTCTTTACAGCAATAGAAACCCTAACTAAGACACACATAAAATAAAAAGAAATTTTACAAAGGAAAAATTGAGGTTTGGTCCTCTCCCTTTCGGACCCAAGCTGCTTTGGCTCCTGGTGTTTTGTCATTGCTTTATCACAATAGAAATACACGAAGATTTATCCACATGGTACTGTGTGGCTCTTCTCCTACCCTTGGGGATTCTATTGCTGTGAAGAGACACCATGACCGTGGCACTTTACACATCCAGGTAAAGTGTAACAGGATGTCAGGAATGAACACAAAGTGGACAAAATCCTGGAGATGGGAACTAAAGCAGAGGCCATGGAAAAGAGCTGCTGTGGGCTTGCTTGCTCCGCCTGCTTCTTAAGATACCCCCGGACCACTTGCCCAGGGATGTCCCTATCTCTAAAGGGCTTACTAGTCACCATTTAAGAAAATGCCTGACAAGCTTGCCCACAGCCTGATCTTATGGAAGCATTATCTCAGTTGAAGCTCACTCCTCTCAGATAACTCTAGCTTCTGTCAAGTTGACAATGAAAACTATCCAGCACAGAATATGTGGGGTTCGGTTCTACTGGGATCTCTGGCAGATTATACAACTATATTTTGCCATTGCTCCATTATGGGGCACAGAAGTTAGACTTTTCTTGAGAAAAGAACTTTTTAAAGCAAATGCAAACATAATTATATCCTGTATGTTATGTTACTTCCCGTTTTTCCAGATAAAAAGCAAGGGAAAAGCGACGACACACTCTTTATTTGACTTCTTATACGGCCCTATTGCTCCTGGGTGAGCTCTTACGTGAGCATATATCCCCAAACTTATCAAGAAAATAGATTTCCACATCTGTGTGGCTCATGCAATAGGTTGGCTGCGGTTGAGCAGAGTGAGGTTGGACTGAGCTGGGCATCTGGAGTTAGCCGATGTGGGCTGAACTCACCTGGAGGACTGCATTCTAAGCTCTAGCTCATCTGGGCTTCTTGCTGAAGGCTGTTCAGACTGGCAGCTGTGGTCACCCCCTAGGTGCTGGATGGGAGCAGGAACTGCCAGAGGAAGCCTCTCTCCCATCATGGTCTAGGAAGAGTCCACGTAGACACATGGGGGCCTCTTTTGATGTAGGCTTGGAACTTCTCTGTCATTCAATTGGCTGAAAAGCATGTCACATGCTCAAACCTGAGTCAAGAGGAGGAACAGAATATTTGCCTTTGCCAGGAGAGTTTCTAATAGCAACCTTAAAACTAATAGGGCAACCAGTCCTCCTGTCTCTGCCTTCTGCAGATTGGGCAGCCAGAATGTTTTTTTGTTTGTTTTTTGGTAGTTGTTTTTTTTTGGGGGGGGGAGGGTTGTTGTTGTTGTTGTTTTGAGACAGGGTTTCTCTGTAGCCTTGGAGCCTGTCCTAGAACTAGCTTTTGTAGACCAGGCTGGCCTTGAACTCACAGAGATCCAGTTGCCTCTGCTTCCCCAGTGCTGGGATTAAAGGCATGTGCTACCACCGCCCAGCTAGAATGTAACATTTGAAAGTCTTTACCATTGAGAATTTTAGTAGTAACTGTGATTTTCTTTAGTGATCTACTAATTGCTATTAGTGGGATGCTGTATACATTTGTGTTCCAGAAAATTCTTCATTACCTCTGACGTTGGCTGGGACTTTTTGCCTTGTTTTGTGTGATGACTTTGTTCATCTTAGACTCATGATGCCTTCAGGGTATGCAGTGAGCTCCACTCAAGGCAACAACCTGTCGCCTCAGCCCAGCAGCTGCACAAAGTGGTTTGACGTGGAATCCGCAGTTACTCTCGCTTGTCAGTAAGGACCTTGGAGAAATTTCCAGTCTTGTGGATGTGTGTGTTTTCCTGCATTTTAGTAAGCAAAGCCTTTGAATGCTGTAAAATATGCAGTTTCTTTGCTTCTCTGGACGCCTTGGCTCCCTCAGCCGGCGAGGATACAGTGGCTCCCTCAGCAGGCGAGGATGAGGTGTCACTGCAAGAAGAGGTGGTGCTTTCACACTGGTTATTAATGTACAGGACTCTTTCCAAGTTAGCATGGAAAAGACTCACTGCTTCCTGCTTTTTCTAAGTACTAAATCATAAAGCATATGCTAGGGTTGGCGTGACTCTGAGCTCCTGGCTGTGTATGGAAGGTCTGCAGAAGCCATCTAAGCTCTGCCTGATTGAGTGTCTCTCCAACTCTGAGTTATTCAGACAGTGTCTAAGCAGACCAGGCAGGCAAGCAAGCAAATAAACACAGGAGCCCCATGCTGGGACCCCAGTGACATCCCTTATTTGTCCTGATGGAGCCTTCAGTTCGGGTATTAGTGAAACTGTATGAGCCATTAATATTGTCAAAGTGTCTGTGTCCTGCGGACTGAAGAATGGCAAGACAGTTAAGAGAGTTACTGCAAAGGACCCATTAGGTTCCCAGGATCCTTATGGGGGTGGGATTCACAGCTGCCTGTAATTCCAGCTCCAGGAGATTCATCACCCTCTTCTGGCCTCCATGAGCACCAACACTCACGTGCATATACCCACACAGAGACATACATGTACACACATAGTTTAAAGAAATTAAAATATTCTTTAAATGTCTGTGTACTTAGTGGCATGTTTATAGATGTATAGGTTAGTATAATCCAAGAGAAGGAAAAGAAATATGTACATTAATTAATAAGTGTTACCTTTGCTGGCTAGATTCATATTAACTGGACATAAACTATAGACCTCTGCGAGGAGGAAACCTCGATTAAGTAAATGTCTCTATAAGATTGGGCTGTGGGCCAGTCTGTGAGGCATTTTTTAAGTGATTGATCAGGGAGGACCCAGCCCATTGTGGATGGTGCCATCCTTGAGCTGGTGGCCCTGGGTTCTATAAGAAAGCAGGCTGAGCAAGCCATGGGAAGCAAGCCAGCAAGTAGCACTCCTCCATGGCCTCTGCATCAGCTCCTGTGTCCAGGTTCCTGCCCTATTGGAGTTTTTGCCCTGACTTCCTTTTATTATGAACAGTGATATGGAAGGATAAGCCAGATAAACCCTTTCCTCCCCAACTTGCTTTCTGGTTTCATCACAGCAATAAAAACCCTAAGACATATTTCTTGACTATCTTATTTGGGAGTTCCCCAGCATCAGAGCCAGGGATCTAGATGCCAGTCCTCATTTGTTTCATCCTTTCAGTTTTCCAAGTTCTCAGTAAAAGCCAGCTTTTCATTCATGAAATCCTATGGAGTCCACAGTGTACAGGATGCCACAAGAGGCTAAGAGGAGGTAATCATGGACAAAAATCCTAAGACACATTTCCCCAGGAGGCTTCCATAGTGGCAGAAGAAATGTGTGCTGATAATTAAGTAGGTACGTGTAGTTTTGGTTATAATAAGCTGCAAGATGAAGGAATGTGCACTGAAGAGGCAGGGGCTGGTGAGTGCACAGATTCTCGAATGACACACTCCAGAAGATTAACAAACAGGGCTGAGAGTTTCAAATTCTTCTGTTTTTTATGGCTTTGTTTTGCTTTTGCGATTTAAAAAACGTTACTTTCAGTGTTAAAAAAAAACATTAGCTTTAAATTCACCCACAACGAGCTGTTGTATCATAATTCTATAAGCAAAACATTGATAAATTTAACCAGGAAATATTGTCTTTTGTAATCAGAGACTGTGCTTTAGTTTCCCAGATGCCCAGACCCGAATTATCACACAAAAACTATATTAATTGCAACACTGTTTGACTAATGCCTCAGGTGTATTCTTAGCTGGCTCTTACATCTTAAATTAACCCATTTCTATTATCTTATATTTTACCACGAGTTTCATGGTTTGTTACCTCTTGCTTCTTGGGCAGCTACATGGTGTCTGCCTGGTCCTGCCTTCTTTCTCCCTGTACTCAATTTAGTTTTCCTGCCTACCTATATTCTGCCCTGCCGTAGACCAAAGCAGCTTCTTTATTAACCAATGATAATAAAATATACTCATAGCATACAGAGGGGAATCCACATCAGTCTTTATTGCCTGGGGTGTAGCTTTAACATGTTTTAGAGAGCTTTGTATTTGGAAACATAGGTAAGTCATAGAAAGCTAGACACATTGTTGAAGCTGTCCCTAGTATTTCATGTGAAATTATCAGTAATGTTCTTGTGTCTTCCTAAGTGACAAATGTGTGGTGTCTGTCAGAATAAAATATGGTAGAATTAAATACTGTTGCTTCTCATAATGTTCTGTAATCTTTCTTGGCAAGTGGAGTGTAAATGTGTGCTTGAGAAGTCACAAGTAGAGTATAAAACAACAATTTCTGAGATTTGATTAGCCCAGCCATAGAAGACGCCCAAACTTGGGGAAGAAAGCTACAGAAAAGTCGGTTACTCTGAAGCTATTCCCAGGCTGTCTGCTGTGGGCTCAGCTCTGTGAACCTTTCAGTTTATGAGTGGTGTGTGAAGGGGTGAGCATGTTGTGCACCTGCTCCGCCCTCTGTCTCTCTCTCCCTCGGTGCTTCCACCAGCCTGATGCCATCTTGTAGTTCTCCAAGAGTAACGCAGTTGTTTCCTGACATGGCTAATGATTACAGTGACTGTTCACACCTGCGACACTCGTGTAACACATCGCCCAAGGCCGCTCCCCCTTCCCACCCACGCTGTTGCAGACATCCAACCTCTGGCCACTTATAGGGCCAGAATAAACCAAATCCTCTCCAAACATTAACTCAATATTATGTTTTATGAAACTGGTTATGTCTTATTTTTCTACCCACAAAGAGACTCAAAGTTTGTATCTACATGGCATTAGTAGGCTCATTCGTCAAGTCTGAGCCTCTTGGCTTTATGCGTTTGTTTCCAGAAGGTTCCAAAGTGATGGACTCCAATGACTTTGAGGCTTGCTTATGGTTCAGTTCAGTTTTGTTTGTTTGTTTGTTTGTTTGTTTCATTCGCATGTTGATTTGATTTGAATGAGTTTAATTTTATCCTCTTATTGTAGATTATTAGATAATTCATTTCTGAGAAATTAAATTATGCTAGAAAAAATGCTGTTAATGAGGCAAAAACTCTTATTTGTAAAGGTAAAGTAATTTAAGTAAAAATAGTTAAAGTTTAAAAGTTTGGTGGTGTTCAAAAGAAATAAAAGAAGGCATATAAAGAAGTATTGGAGCTTTGCCAAAGATATTACATTGGATCACATTTTCTTCTAACAAATACTAGGATCACTAAGAAGAACTCAGTTCTTTGGTATAGCTGCATCATTAGCTTTCCGAGGCTTCACTTTGAAAATCTTTTTTTCTGCTTCTTCTTTGCACTTCATAAAAGCAGAAGCTACACTGGAATGCTCAGTGTGGCATTTGCTAATATGTGAGTGTGTTTATGTGATGTTAATCTGTTGTTGCCCCTTCCCCCCGCCCCCATCCCTTAACCTTTTGGTTAATGTGAATCATGGTTGTTACTTTTTTTTCTACCCTCAGCACCATGATTCAGTGCCATCCACTTCCTCTGGATCACCAAACTGCTCCACACAGCCCTCTGGGAAGCTTATTTGTCATGGTTGAGCAAGCCACCTTGCGTGCCATTGGCCAGCATGAGCTGAACAGCTGCCCTCAGGGAACAGGATGAAGGTGGCCACCACATCCTGTTTGGGGGGAAGTAACAAACACCTCAGAGCCTTGAGAGTGTGTATGGTTTGTAGCCAGTGCATGGGTTTCTCTTTATTTTGTAACATACACATAAATCTCATATTGAGAAGAGGCAAATTTGTCTCATCTGGTGGCTCCCTTCTGCCCTCAAGGTACAAGCATAAGAGCTGAGCACCATCATCTCCACCCATCATGCATGTGTCATGTTTATGTGGGCTGAATTTTACTCTATGGATGCAGTTTTTGAAAAACTTGGAACAGATTCAGATACCTCAAACACATCCTAAACTACTTGAGTATAATTTCAAGCCAAAAGATTTTTTGTTGTTGTTGTTGTTGTTGTTCCTTAGACAAGATTCTAAAAGTGTTTCTGAAAGCTGTGCCTTAGGAAAAAAAATTGCCTTAGGGGCCGGAGAGGTGACTCAGAGGTTATAAGCACTGACTACTCTTCCAGAGGTCCTAAGTTCAATTCCCAGCAACCACAGATGGCTCACACCCATCTGTAATGAGATCTTGGTGCACTCTTCTGGCGTGCAGGCATGCAGGCAGGCAGAACACTGTATACATAATAAATAAATCTTTTTTTAAAGTTGCCTTAGTCAAACTGTTTTCAGTAGGCTTGCACTTCTTGTAATCTTGCCCATGGAAAACGCAATTGTAGTTGGAATTTTCTTTGGGCTGCCAAACAGCTCCCAGATAAAGACACAGAGACTTATTAATTATGAATGCTCAGACTTACCTCAGGCTTGTTCCACTAACTGTTTTAACTTAATTTAACCTGTTTCTATTCATCTATGTTGTGTCTTATATTTATAACATGATTGACAGAATACAGACAATTCTCCCACAGTCTTGGGGCTTTTTACCTTTCTTTCATTCTGTATGTCCAACTTTCCTGCTTCCTCCATGTCTGGCTGACTAGCTGCTGGGCATCTCCCTAGTGTCTCCTTTTCTTTCTTCCCTGAGCCTAAATTACTCCTCTTATTTACTCTCACTGCCTAGAAGTTCTGCCTATACCTCCAGCTTTTTATTAGACCAATCAGGTGCCTTAGGCAGGCAAGGTAAAACAGCAACACACCTTTCCATAGCCAAACAGTTATTCTGAAACATAAACAAATGCTACGCATTTTTACATAGTTAAACAAATGCAACACATCTCTGCTTAGTTAGACAAATATTCTGCAACACTCAAGACTATCACTCCTAGAAGATGGGATCCCCTCCTCCTTGTGATGTCATGATGCCACCTAACCTATGGCCTGCAGTAAAGAGAACACTAGTTCTTTTATTTATGATAAAAACTTTGCAGACTCAAGAGTCAGTATGGTTTAAGAATGGGGACAAATATTTAAACCATTTACAGACTTGACAGGTGTCAGAAGATCAACTTCTCCTTTGAGCTTTGGGTAGTGTTGAGACTTAATTTTTAACTCAGGTTTCCTGGAAGCCTCCAAACATGGAAAGTGAGAGACAGAAGCACTAGTAGCAAAGAGTGTCTGCTGGCAAGGGATGGACATTACTGACAAAGTGGAGTCACACACATACAAGGCTTGATCAAGAGCCAATGAGACGGCTGAGTCTGTAAAAGCACCTACTACCTAGCCTGCCAAAGTGGAAGCTAAAAGACACTGAAAAACTGCCTTTATATTTTCAAGAGAAAAATCATCCCATGGTCAATAGCTCGTTTGGGGTCAGTTAATGGTGATGGCCAAGGCTGGGGATCAAGTTCTCATGGTTTGGCTTTAGAGTCTGAGCTTCAGTCATGAATTAAATGCAGTCACTGCCATTCAAAATCAGATTAATGTGAAATTCAATATGACTGAGTGTTATGTTTTACCTGTCAGACTAGTAAAGATTTAAGCAATTGTTAATGCTCATAGTTGACAAGAATGTGAGGTCAAAGACACAAAAGCTGCACATAGGAGGTGGCTCAGAGGGTAAAGGATTTGTCATGCACCATGAAGACCTGGGTTGGGATCCCCAGCGTTCCTGTGGCAAGATGGAAGCAGGGACAGGTGACCCCCGAGATGATCACAAACCTGCTAGCCTTGTCTACAAAGCTACAGATAGAGATCCTGTCTCAAACAAGGTGGAAAGCGAGATCTGACCCCTGAGGTTGTCCTCTGATTGTGGCACACAGATACTCACACACACACACACACCATACAAGCACACATAAAGAGATTAAAAAGAAAAACAAAAACTGCACATTTCCTGTCCTAGCAATTCCAGTTAAGGAATTTTATTTAAGAAAAACTAACAGGACTTGAATCACAAGAGATCTGAAAAATAAAAGAAATTATTTTTTTTAAAAAGTTGTGACATGGTTTAAAATATCAAAGATAAACTAAAAGCAAATGTGTTTAGCTGGTTGAGGTATTATGATTTATCTTTCTTTAAAGGAATATTATACACCTGTGAAAGGGACAGGGTAGATATATCTGAAAAGATGGCCATGCTCTATGATGTAATATGAAGTACACGCAGGTAGACAATATGTGCAATTATTTCTTTATGTAAAGTTTGTGTGTACAGGTACCTCACGTATGAACACATATGAGCATATATTCTGGAAATAAGTTCTCAACACTTAGTGAGATTTATTTAGGCGAGAAAAGATTGGACTGTTTCAATCAGCTGGAGCTGCCATGACAAAATACCATATAGCTGGTAGTTTCTGCAGCAGAGACACACTGCTCGTAGTTCTGAGAGCCGGGGGGGGGGGGGGGGGGGGGGGGTGTCAAAGCCCAGAGTGCCACCATGATTGGGTTCTGGTGAGGGCTTCTTTCTGGCTTGCAGCTGGCGTCCTTCTCACTACAGGTGGTGGAAAGTGAGCAAGCACGGAGGCCCCTAGAACCCCTTTGTGAGGGAATCTGAATGGGACATAGGCACTCAGCCCACAGCATAATACTCTCTGTTTACATACATGTGTTTTCAATTTTTCTGAAGAGTATTTATAATTTAATCATCAACATTGTATTTTCATTGTATTTCATATATTGTATTTTCATTGTATTTCATATATTGAAGCTCAAATATAATGGTGTTAGTTCTAAACAAAAACCTCCAGGCAGGCAAGCAGGGAAACCTCTGCTGCTACCCAGAGGAGAATGGAAAAAGAAGTGGGAGAAGCCATGCCCATTTTGAATTAAGCCAGCATGCAGATTAATCTCATGGCAGTCATGTAGCCCTATGGTGGAGAAAGGAGCTTTGGAGAAAGAGCAAGGAACCCCAAAGCATTATGGGGAAGATGCTAGGAAGAAAAGGGGAAGGAATACATCTCTGAGGAAAATGTGCACCATCTTCTGAAGCTGCCTGACTGCAACCCTGTAAGCTACTTTCCCAAGGGCTGGGAATTCTGGGAAGGAAAACGACATTACCTCATTAAAGGGATGATTATTCCGCCCATCTATTATGACAGGCTTGTGACGAACCTCCTACCTAATGGTGGTCTAGATCATTGACATGGCCCAACTAGAATTTAGGTCTTTAGATAGGCCTGAGACTTTAATCCTCTTGACCATTTCCTTAGTGACCTTTTAAGGCTGTCATGTCACACACACCCCCACTCCACCCCCAAGCGGTCACTCTAAAATCATTCAGTAGATAGACTGAAGTTGGGGAATAGATAGAGTCCATTTTTCACCATGAACATCTAGAGACCCATTCCCAAAGCTGCTCACAAGAGAGATATTCATGTCTGGGCTCGACAGTTAATGCCTACCTT
The DNA here is from genome assembly GCF_014885135.2 of Alexandromys fortis. Taxonomy (NCBI): domain Eukaryota; kingdom Metazoa; phylum Chordata; class Mammalia; order Rodentia; family Cricetidae; genus Alexandromys; species Alexandromys fortis. Next base: position 2,902,824 of record NW_026067989.1, read on the forward strand.
CATGTGCAGCCTCCAGGCAGATGCTAGGTGAAGAGGGGCTAAGGAGCTAGAACTCCATCTGGTATTTCTGGACAGAGAGAGAACTAAGGATATTTTGGGAACCTGGCACGAAAAGGTGAGGTAATGCCAGATTCAGACTCTTAAACTGTCATATTTCTTCCTAAAAAATAACAATGACAGCAACATCAATAATCATAAATTTTAGGAAATATATGAGCATGGCCGAGTACACTGGTTTGTAGTCCAGCAAGGGCAGGCCAGGGGTCTCATTGAGCCAACCCAGCCTTATGAACCTCTCTCCCACCTTAGAGACCATTCTAGCCCTCATGGGCCAGTGGTGAATCTGCATGTCTACAGCTGGGTCCTTCACCTTCCCTCCTGAATCCAAGCCCATGGTGGAGGCAGAGCTGTGAAAACTATCCCAACATTTTTGGTTCAATACTTCTGGGTTTGGGCCAGTGAATTTACACTTATTCTTAGTTGTCAAGAGTGTGTGTAGGTAGCCAGCACCGGGCATGAGCTCCAGGAGAGGAAGACCTAATCTGTAGCATTTGCTAATTTCTACGTGGTAGAAAATCTTTGCACGTAGCTACCCAGGGTTTAACAAAAAGCTGATAAGATTCCCAGGTATTTAACAATTAGTTCTTGTGAGCTGAAGTGGGTGCAGAAGTTTGCTGTAGGTGACCCTGGCACAGCTGAGCTGGATAGCTGCTGTTGGCTTCCCACTGGGAATGCATCACTGAACCTCAGAGCTTTTTCCTCCGCTGTTTGATGTGTGCTTAGGTTCCACACGGCCAGCCATCTCATAAGTCATAGCCACTCTGGTGACTCGCGGCTGCTCACACTCAGCTGATGTCCCCGGCTCCCACCATCACTGCTGTCTGTCTGTCTAGAAGATGATAATTTTGTGGACTGTATTTCTTAAGACAGAAACCTGAATTTTGTCTTAGATGGTGTTTCTTCTTCCCACTTCCCACATGCACTCAAATTGTATACCCCTCAATAGATCTCCCATATATGCACCATCCTTTATATTTATCTCAAATGCTTACTATTCCCTATATGGTTGCCTTCCACCATTTGTATTCGCCAGCTCAGGAGTATTTTGTGGTTAAAACTACTCTGAGTTTTGGGTTGAGTAGTCAGGATAGAACCCGAGAACTTAAATTTGTCTCCAATTTTCAAGTTTGTGAGCAGTAGCTTTAGGACCAGAACTCATTGTCCACTGTAGTGTAGAAACTAAGTGTTTTATGGCCCACACGACAGTTCTGCCTGTGCTGGCCAAATTCCAGTCCCCTTCCACAAGGTACTCGAGGCTCCTGCAGTAGTGTCAACATTGGATCTGTGGTCCCCAAAGTGTGTGTTCACCTCTCGTTGACTGCCGTGTCCCATGTTCTCTTCTTCCCGAGATCTGTCCTCCCAGGCTTACCGTAGAGGTTACCTTCTTTGCCACGCCTCCCTCAGAATAACGTCTACCTTCCCTCCTCTGTTGTAAGTCACTGCTCTCACTTTCAGCTGTGATCCTGTAGGTGTCTGGGGACAGAGAGTGGTACTTACGTTTGTCGTTACTCATTCACTGCTAGTGTGCTGTAGATCCTAAATCATATAAGTGAATTGTGGGTATGCATTACCCATTAGTGCATAAACCAAGGAAGGTCAAACCCAAAACAAGAGAAGGGAGTTTTAAATGTAGGATCATGGCTATGAAGAGAAGACAAATCAACAATTTAAAAAGAGACAGTTTGGAAAGAAAGGTTGTACTACTTGCAGGGCCTAGTGTAAATGTACACACCATACCTGGGGCTACATAGTGTGATGTGGTGTGTGTGTGTGTGTGTGTGTGAGAGAGAGAGAGAGAGAGAGAGAGAGAGAGAGAGAGAGAGAGAGAGAGAGAGTCCTACTTCTGGCAGAAGAAAGCCAGCCAATATTCAAAATGGATACAGCAACAATATATAATTGTAAGGCTTCAGTCCACAAAGATTAGAGTTGGTTTATCTCTCCCCGACAACCTTAGAGGATGTTAACAGGCTAGGTAGGGCTATGTTCTACAGAATGGATGTCAGAGTATGTGAGTGTATGTGTGTGAAAGAAAGGTGGAGTGAGTGGGGGGAGGAAGGAGAAAAGGAGGGAGGAGGGAGAGAGAGCAGACTAGTGTCTTCAGCTGTCATCCAAACGCTTCTGTGACAGCCTGAATGTGTTCAGAGCAAGAAGACAGGCTCTCGAGGTCACACTGAAACTCAGAGGCTTCCACTGTGGCCCCTCTGCAAAGCCCATGTGTGGATGGAGAGGCAGAAGACTGGAGTGGATTGCATCTTCCTGCCCCATAGGGAAGTGGTCTCCAGAAGGTGGTTTGTAGAAGGCAGACATATGCACCAACCACATTGAGGAAGTAGAAGCAGGAAAAGGCTGGAGATCGTGTCAGAAGTGACAGAGGCCTGCTTCTGGCAGGAGAAAACCCAGCCTGTATTCAAATGGATACAGCAACAGTGTAAAATTGTCAGGATTCACTTCCCAAGGATTAGAGGTGCTTTATCTCTCTCCCACGGTCTGAGAGGGTGTTCACAGGCTAGGTAGGGTTATGGTCTCCAGAATCTTCGAACCTGTGAAACCCGTTTGTTCCATGTAAGGGCAGACTCAAGCGTTATTTTACTTTTGGGCAGCTCATTGTTCTAAGCGACTTTGCAAACCAGAAATGGTGTTGGGCTTGTGTGGTACAAGTTGACCGGCTTCCTGACACCAAGGTGAGGCCTGTATAGACTTGACCAATGCAGGTGGCAACATGCTTCAATAGGCTTCTCAGAGCCTATGCATGAGAGTATTTAGTAAGTGAATCCCAAGACTGACAGGAGTCTACAGGAGCTAGATGATGGGATTGATCGAAGAGCCCATATTCCTATGAAGAGATACAGAACCACGGAATGCAAAAGCCAGAGCAGAAACACCCACGGCTTGATTTTATTCTGAAAGCCCTGGCGCAGCCTCTCTGACACTCTCTAAGGGCCTTCAGTCTCTCAGGTGTTGGAATTGTGGTAGTGTTGAACAGCACCCATTGTGCCTCTGCTAATGGGACTTACTCTCCCAGGTGCAGCAGGTACCTGCTGGCTTACACTGGAAACCCCTACACATCTGCAAATCCAGATGCTAAAGCACTGAGACATCGATTTGGACGAGCATAACCACGTTTTAATTGTTTGTGGCCACTCTTTCCAGCTCACATTAACATGGTCATTAGAATTCACATTTTAAATTATAATTTAGCCTGCAAGGTACTTGTATGCATCTAATAAGCTACTGTTTTGTTTTGTTTTTTATCACAGTAGACTCAGTAAAAGAAGGTGGTGGTTACATAAATCTTTCAGATTTTATTATTTTTAATTATGTGTAAGTGTATGCACATGAGGTTAGGTACCCACAAAGTCTCTGGCTGAGAGCTAGAGTTACAGGTGGTTGTGAGCCACCTGATGTGGGTGCTGGGAATTGAACTCCTGTTCTCTGCTCTTAACCACTGAGCTATCTCCCCAGCTCTATATAGATACTTTTATCTTGGCCTATCAGTAGAGTCGACCAGATTTCCAGAGCAGATTCTCTGGGCTGAATATCCATCTTCTCAGTGAGGAGACTGAGACACAGGGTGACTGTTCCATGTCACAACCTTTCCCTGGGACAACTGATGTTTTAACAGTCACCCAACTGAAGTAGTGAGAGTCTGCCACTCATGGAAGATCTTCACCTTAAAGTGGCAGCTCCCTGGTGATGAAAACCAGAAAGTAGTGAAAATGTTTACACACTGAGGTCGGAAGACTGAATCAAGTTAGTCTTTCACCCCAGGTAGTGGTTTGACCTCCTCTGAGTGAAAGGGGGTGCATGGTGGTGAGACCTGCCTTGCTCGCCACTGCCATCACTCTGAGGACTGCTGTAGAGCATTGGCAGAACTAGTGATTATGCTTTGAAAGCCAGGCCAGTGAGGTCTTCACTGAGTTCATCCCCAATGACCTCTCTCTTTCCTTCCTGGAAAACAAAGCTTAGGGTGGAGCCTTGAGCTTCTAAGACCCCTTATCAGAGGGAAGCACATTCCCCATTGGCTGAACACGAGATGAATTTAAGGTGTACCAACTTAAGGCTTAAATGTACCCAGCAGATCAGACTGATTTTACCATGCACTTTTCTTAGGATGAGTCAGGTATGTTTGTTATATAGTAGATTGCGTTAGTAAAGGGTTCTAATGAATGGCAAAGGTGAATGAGGTGGGTGTAGACTTGCATTGTATCCAGGCCCTTTCCTTTTAGGTTCCCTCACTGAGGCTGATGGCTGCTTCACATTGGTGATTCTGTGTTCCCTCTCACACTGGATTTCTAACATGGACTAATTGTCAGGCTCCCTAAACTGTGGATCTGCCCCTCTATGGCAAAGGATTTGTTTGGGGGTCTCTTTGAAAAACTCAGGCTTGCCTAGAAACTCATTGTGTCACCCAGGTTGACCACGAACTCACAGATCTCCTGCCTCAGCCTGGATTGAAATTCTAGCATTTGTCCCACGATTATTCAAAGCCAGTTCAATTGTTTTAAGCACTTAGAGACAATCACAGACAATGCTACGGGATTTCTTTGTTAGCCACAGCTGGGTGTGTGACTGCTCCAGAATGGCTGTGGAAACACCTAAAGATCATCGAGCTTCTCCTTTCTAACTGCCCCAGGGCCTTTAAATCTAACCTGTGTAGTAATGCTGACTCCCTTTATAGTCTTACCATTTTTTTTTGTTTGTTTGTTTTGTTTTTTTGAGACAGGGTTTCTCTGTGGCTTTGGAGCCTGTCCTGGAACTAGCTCTGTAAACCAGGCTGGTCTCGAACTCACAGAGATCCGCCTGCCTCTGCCTCCCGAGTGCTGGGATTAAAGGCGTGTGCCCTACCATCTTTATTTGATCCTCTTACATAAGTTAGACATATAATGTTTATAGTGTTTAGATTTGCTTTTCTGGCTGCTGTGGTTGACCTTATCATGGACCAAAAGCATCTTTACCAAAATCCTTTCAGATTTACTAAGGTTTGTTTTTGGTTTTTTGTTTGTTTGTTTATTTTATTAGATAAGATACCCCTTTTTTGGGAAAGTGCTTCTTTCCTGGATATTATCCACTTGAACCCTTGCACTGCTTGGGCTCTGCCTCTGGAACCCTTACTGTCTGATCCTGTGAACGCACTGTGACGTCTGTGCAGACACAGTAGCTGGGTGCTGTGTCCCTCGCTTAGGGATTTACTTCTTTGTGCATATGGCATCCAAACCCATCAGCAAGAGCTTCCCATTCTGCCTGGCGGAAGGGACACTTTGATGGACTCCAGCTCCTTCAAGGTTCTTGAAATTTCTGCTTATATATGCAAATTCCCCGTTTGACGAGGGTTCCCACTCTCAGCTCTCAGCAGCATACAGATGGAGTAAGAATCCACCCTCACAAGGCCCATCACTTCTGCTTCTGCGGCAACTTCCTCCTTGTTCACTGGAAAGAAGTCAAGAATAGCACTTCTCATTCCCCCTCAACCTTGGGGACTGGGTCTGTCGGTGAGTTCGGTCAGGGGTGTGTCATATGTACCTTTTTATCAGTGGCGTGAGAACAAGCAGGGACACTCGGATCCCACTTCCAGTTCTATCTTCTGTCTTTGCATCTGACTTACACATCAGGGTGAATCACTTCCTATATTTACAGTGACAATGACATCATGTCATTTTTCTTTCACAGTGCGAGGAATTAAACCCAGGGCCTGCCACTAGACTCCAGACCTGGCCTGCTTTTCAACTTTTGACTTTGGCGTATTAATGGTTTGAGGTGTGGACCTCCTCAAAATCACAGATTACCTGGGGTCATAATGGGAAAACACTTAATCTAGGAAGGGGGTGCCTATGTGTGCTGGGAGGCTCCTGAAAGGGTCACCTATGAAATGGGAGGAGCGTCAGTGAGAAGTTCAGAGGCTGTGGCTGATCTGCTTCTTGAATTGGCATTTTCCTGACACTTATGATAGACAAGCATGGAAGAAAAGAGCAAGCAAATGGCTGTGAAAACCTGAAGCAGGTGTGCTTCCAAATAAGAGGAGTTTGTTCAGACGATGGGACAGGAGAATACCGATAACCCTGACATGACCTGATTTGATTTTGGTCTTTTCACTCTGCAATAGTATAAAAGTGATAGAATTTCAGTAGAGAAATTTGATCTCTTCCTAGGCTACCAATATACAAGTCCAGAACTGTATATCTGTATTTTATATATATATATACACCTGCCTCTGCCACCGCCCGGCTTGTTTGATACATTTTCAATGTGATGTTTTCAGCTTACAGTGGGCTTATTGGACTATTGTAAATTGAGGGATCTCTGTATTGTGTTTGATGAAAATGTGCTGTGACTTTAAAAAGTGAATGAAAGGCTTTTATTATTATTAAATAGGTCAGGGTTTACGGTGCACACAGATGAGTTGCCTCTAGCTGGTGTAGATAAGGAATGATACTAAAGATAAGATTCTCAGAATCATGGATGGACCACAGCCTGAGCATCCTAAGTGACTCCCACAATGACCTAGCAGCATTGTTCCACCTAGAGGCCAGCGGCAGGAGGTTGCTTGTCAGTATCACTTCCTTAGCTATTGGTGCCAGCCCTGCCATTGCCTCGGACCACCACATGGATGCTTGTGCTTATCCCAAATACATTGCCCAGTTTCCAACAAAGCTTTGCATGGGCCCATCTGTTTGGTCAGAGCCCAGAGCACAAGACCACACCCCTAGTAATAGACCCAGGAAACAAGGGTTCTGTTGTCTTATTTTGATATTCTGGATTGGAAGTCTGGGAATTACCATCCAAGACTTGGAAAAGTGTGGTGCTGTGCTCCAAAGATTCAGGACATGCACAAATGGTAGGACTCCACCTGCAGAAAATGCATATTATTGAAAAGAAGGGAGCAGAGGATGGAAGTTGTAGCTTTAAGTATCATTTTGATGAAACCACTTGGTTTTTTTCAGTCAAGGCCAGCCTTCCTGACTTTCATATGGGTCATGAAGCAGCTGGTTTCTTCAGCCATCCCATAATGAGCCTCCTGTAGGCTAAGCGCTGCCTTAGTCGGCTTCCTGGAGCCCCTGCCTACTATAATCAGCATCTGTGGGAAGCACACAAGCAGATGCCCACACGCCACATTCCACGCCAAGAATGGGCAGCTGCCAATTGCTCCCTGCCAGGTAATGTCTGCTGTCTGGTGCTGGGGAATGGTTTCAGTCACTTAAAAACTTGGTATAAATTTTTGCATTAAACACTTTTTTAGCCAGGAAAAAAAAAAAAAACAGAACTCTAGTTAAAGATGCACATGGTAAAGTACTTAGGGGGAAGTACAGACATGTGCCGTTTTCTTTGAAATGCACCAAAAATAGGATGAATTGACAAGATCTGCATCACAGCCTGATGGCTTTCCCAGCTGCCCGAGCTGCCCTCCCCACTCCACCCCACTGGCATTTCCTGAAATGAAGGCTTCACACATTTAATCCTTCTGGATGCCTGTGGCACTGAGGATCCAGAGGAACATGCTACTGTCCCGGGTGTCACCAAGGTGTTCTTCACTCTGCATGAACCAGAGAGAGGCCATGGCACTATCTCAGCCTTATTCTGTGACGTCACCGTGGTTGCCCACATCCATGCTGGCTGTTCCAACCTCGCCAAAAGGCTATAGAATCGATATGTTGGAAGCACCCAGCAGTCAGACACTGAGAGGGATAGACGCCAGTTCATCCAGCTGAATTCTTGCTTCATTCCATGAAAACCAGAGTAAAAGGCTATTTTCTAATTATGCTTTACTCCAAAGCTAAAGGATTTACCCTCGATTCCCACATCAGCAATTTATCAGTGAGCATTTGGTGTTGGCAGTTCTCATAACACATTAGAGGCCCGGCCTTCAGAAAAACCGACCTAATTAGATTTAATGTAATTCCTCGTAATTATGTATCTACTTCAATTGGAATTGCATTGGCATCGTTATATTAAATAGTATTTTCCTTGTTAGTATTTCTAGTTTACCAACTAAGAGGCCATGATTTTTCTGCTTCTTCCCGTCTTACCTCGCTTCTCCTACTAGGGCTGCATAATTTTGCCTGTCTTTTATGGTTCACGTAATTCGCATCTCTAACTTTTATAGGTATTGCGAGAAGGAAGTTAATACACTTCTATTCCATTAAGGAGATATAAATAATGTAGCTGATTTTTTTTGTGTGTGTGTTAATAAGTAACTCTAGTTAATTTTGATGAGCATAACTTTCCTGGAAGAAATTTGTTGTTAGTTTGTGATGAACTTTGTGCCATAGTAATTACTTCATAAAACAATGACAATGAGCTAATCGTGTTACACTAAAATCAGCGAGCCCCGGGCAAGCTGCTGCTTTGGTAGGCAGCAGCGTGAGGTTGGTTGATAATCTCCTAGTGAGGTACAGTTTCCCCACTGTGGCAGTGGCAGGGATTGGGGGAGACACAGGTTGGAACACAGAAATGCTCTTTTGTTTTTAACATGCTGTTACAATGCTTCCCTTTCTGAAGAGAGCCCTTCTCCTCAGGGCACAGGGATAGGCTGTGTGATTGACACAGGAGCTGGGGGTGAAGGGCAAAGGGGAAGCTCACAGCCAGCATGTGTGAAGCCTTGTATTCAGTCCTTAACACGAGAAAAATATAAAAATAAAATCGTTTTAAGGAATCGTTGGAAGACCCACTCAAACAATTCTTTCAAAGTTAACTTTCCATGACCCTTGTCCTACTTCCCCTGATACTTATAACTGTGAAAATGTCTTTCCATTAGGTCACAGCTTAGAGTGCTGGGGACATCTTCACCCAGCAAGGTCAGGGAGAGAGAGAAACTGAACCTTGGGAGACCCCATGGAGTCTTTTCCTGTGCAGGCTCCTCCATGGTTTTCTGCAGGCTTCTCCAGCCCCTCTCACAGACACCTCACATGCTTGGAGTTGTTCAAAGTAACTGATAACAAACTCTTTTCTTCCTAGGTGTTCATAGGTCTGAACTCTTGACATTGATTAGGGCATTTTGTTGTTGGAGACTGAACTATTGATCTAACCTCAGCGTGCCCCCTCATCCTCGCCATTGGACTTCCCTACCGCCCACCTCTTCCTTCTTCTGCTCCTCTCAAGATTCCCTAGGTCCATGCCAGGCGAGGACTTTTTCACATAGGATTTTATGTATGGCACTGCGGTTTGAGCATGAAAGGCTTCTGTTCTAGTTCTGTCGAGCTGAACTGAATTTATAACCTAACCTGGCTTTGGGAGTAACAGATGCCAAGATTGAACCATAGATTCTTAGAATCATAGAGTTCATAGAATCGTAGATTCATTGAAGCATAGATTCAAACCTCGTAAGCAGAATGTCCTCTTCCTCTACTGGGAGGAAGAGTTTCTGTTTACTTTGGAGGATGACCTCCGTGTCCTCATGGCTTACTTGCTGTGGTGGTTTAAATGAAAATGTCCTCAAGAGGCTCATGTATTGAGCACTCGGTTCCGAGTTGGCAGTACTGTTTGGGGTCATTTAGATGGTGTGGCCTTGTTTAGGGTGTATGACACTGGAGGCTGGCTTCCAGAATTTAAAGACTCAGCAATTCCAGTTTGATCGCTCTGCTTCGCACTCAGGGTTCAAGATGTGAGCTCTCAGTTGGCTGTTCCAGGCCACCACACCTGTCCCCCTGCTGCCATGCTGTCCCCATCATCACAGACTCTTATTCCTCTGAAACTGGAACTCTTTCTTCTATACGTTGCCTTGGTCATGGTATTTTTACCACAGCTGTAAAAAGATAGAAACATCCACCAGGATGCCAGTGACCTTAAAACCTCCCCAAACCTCCCACCATCAAAAATCAGGACAAGGCAGAGTCAATCCCAGAAATAAGAAAGCAATGAAGGAAGCAGGTGGAGAAGACTGGGCAGCCATGGTTTGAAATTGAAGTCTTCCTCACAGGCTCATGTTTGGAGTGCTCCTTATCCACGGTGGCATGGGCAGAGGGCACCAGTAGGGAGCCTTGGGGAGTTATTATCCCTAGCTCTAGCCACTCTCTCTGCTTCCTGGCACGGTACGATGTCAGGTGCCACACTCCCCTGCCACCGTGAACTCTGTCATGGTGGACTGAGACCTCAGATACAGCCAAAATAAGCCTTTGCTGTCATAAACAGGTTCTTTGGGTATTGTGTGAAATTCATCAGTTTTCCTGTCGATCCCAAGTTAGATGCAGGGAACTGAGGCTCGGAGGTTAAACAACTCGTGTCTAAATCACACAGGACCAGAGACAACATGGTGTGGTACAGTGTTTCCTTTCACTTCCGGAAGCCTGTGTTGGGTTTGATTGGCATCGCTGCTGTAGAGAGAGGCCCGGTCTTTAGGAAGGATGAGGTCCATAAAAGGGAGCAATGCCTTCCTCTTGGGAATAGGATAGTGATCACAAGAGCAGGCTGCCACAGGACCAGGCTGCCTCTTATGTCTCGTAGTTGTCACATGTGCTCACTTGCCTATCATCTTCAGCCACGTCACGGTGCGCCGGAAGGCCCTTGTTGCTATGCCACTGGACTCCAGAGCCATGACTCAAAATGAATCTCTTTGCTCTTCAGAAACTACCCGGTCTCAAATATTCATCCACAGTAACAGAAAACAAACAGAGTTAAATAGAATGCTATCCTCATTGCTATTCCAGCCCTTCAGTATGCTCAAAGAACAAACAAGTAACTTTGAAAAAAGACTTTCTTTTTAGAAAGAGTTTCTTTTTAGAAGGATTACACTCATTGAAAATAGCAAATTATTCTAAGTATCTTTCAGTAATTAAGGTTTTCCATGACTCTAATGAAATTATCGAGGGTGGGCCTTCAAATTAGCTCCAGTTATCTACTTGAAGTGGCCCAGAGTTAACTGAGGGAGTTACCGTTGTGGAATAATTACCTCTTATCACACCGGCCTGTGGGCATGTCTATGGGGAATGCTCTTGGTTGCTAGTTGATATTAGAGGGCCCAGCCCACCCAGGGCGGTGTCATCCCTGGGCAGGTGATCTTGGGTTATAAGAGAAAGTCGACAATGACCCGGAGAGAGCCAGCCTGTAAGCAGAGTCCTCTGCTTGTTGTTCTAGCACCCACTTCAGTTCTTCCCTAGCTCCCATCCCTGGTGGACCGGAAATGCAGGTGGAAACAAATTCTTTCTTCCCCAGGTTGCCTTGGTCAGAATGTTTCAGCACAGCTGCAGAAAGTAAACTAGAGTGCGGGGCAGCTTTTGGAAGCAAAGAGGTTTGTCTTAATTCGCTGTTTTGGAGCTGAACGTTCAAGATCAGGTAGCTCCATTGATCCAGCCTCTGGTGAGGGGCTGATGGCAGATGGCATCACGTGACAGGAGGGAGTGGGGGAGGCTCTCACAGGGCAAGGCGATAAGCCAGGGAAAGCCAAAAGGAAGCCAGCTCCCCTAACAGCTCATTGGCTAGAGAACTAGCTCAGCACACGGGCGCCCAAAATCACCAGAATCTTTTCGCAGGACAGCACCCCCAATACTCCCTCTAGGTCTCACCCCTTAATGGTCCCACCACCTCTCGTGTGGCCACACTAACAACCAAGCTTCCAGCCCATGAACCTTTAGGAATGAGCCATATGCAACCCCTAGCCATCAGCATGTTTCCAAATGAACAATGCAGATTTTATGAAACATGCATGTTCTAGCTCTGTAAAATGTGCCCATGCCCTGGCTCATGAACTATTAATAAACTTTAAGACAACTGAATTTAGGCAAAATAACGAGCCTCGCTCGGGGTGCAGAGAAACCTTAGTGGAAGGTCAGAGAAGAAGCTGTTCCTTTCATTGTCAGTTGTAGTTAAATCTTCAAGTGTGTCAAATTCCAATGTCACAATCATTTAAGCAAGAATAAGCCTAGCAATGTAGCCAGTGGGGTCCCAGTTAGTGATTGCAAGCAGGGGCTTTAGGGGGTGCTTGTTACACACTTCATTGCCCGATAACAATATAAACAATATAACATATAAACACTGCTTGTCTCTGACTCTGGGTCCAAATGGGCCCCTAAGATGTGGGTTAAGTAATCAAAAATGGGAAGAGTTCATCTGATTCCACTGGAGCTTATGTGTGATAAGCAGATTAGCTTTTACTTCTGCTGAAGTTCTTCTGTTGTGGAAAGGGTATAGCTGTGTTCCATCCAATATTAGTCTATCAGAATTCTCAAAGATCATCACAGGGTCCCAGAAGTATGTCAACTGCAGAGGGCACAGGGTGAAAACCCAGGTAATATGTGAACAGGTGGGTGATGGCTGGGAACAGTGGGTGCTAGGGCCATCTAAAGATAACCTTCTTCTGTACGGGGACGCAGCGTGAGCTACTCCCAGCAGCCACCTGACATCACGGGGCAGAGAGCTATGTTCCTAGCTTCTTGAATTATTCAAAAGATGCCAGGAATCCAGATCTATGTGATCCCTTCATCTTCCTACATTAGCAACTGTCTAGTTTTTCTTTTGTTGTTGTTGTTTTTTGTAGACTGTTTAAATGCAGTGTTTTGCTTTGCTAAATATAACCATGGGGTGGCTGAGCTGCCAGACATAACCCTAAAGTGGTACTTCTCAGGATCGTACCATCCTCATCTAAGTGTGTAGCATTCATTTACAGCCTGTTTTCTCCTTTACGAAAGCACATGTGGGTTTGCTGCCTTCTGCCACCCAATGCACCTGACTGGTGGACTCTGTCCCTCCTTGCGTGCGTGCCGTGCCGTTCCGTGCCGTGCCGTGTGTGTGTGTGTGTGTGTATTTGTCTGTATCACTTTATCCCCATATAGTAGAAAGCTAGATACCTGTGTTAGAAATAGGATCAGCAACAAGGTAGCATTCTGTTGTTCCGGCCTCTGAAACCTAGAGCAGATTCCAAACCTGTATGGTCCAGTGTCATCTCTAGCCCCAAGAGACATCTGAGACAAGACTGCTGAGCTCTTGAAGTACTGTTAGAGTAAGCCCAGATGTGCTTGTCAAAGCAAAATGAACTCTGGATTTGAAAACTGTGGAAAGAGATCAGATTTCCCGTTTTAAAAATGATAATTGAAAGTCGAACTATTTTAGATGTATTGATTAAGTAAAATGTGAGTGTGAAAGTCATTTAACTCGTACACTTTTAATGTTATTAGAAAATTTAAAATTGCATCTGATACTCACATTCTCTCTTGTTCAGGGCTGCTCTCAAACAGCTTTCTGGAAATTTCTGTAAAGGTCCAGATAGCCCTTGAGTCTCCATGGCCCGGGTAGTCTTGGCTGCAAATAATCACTGAGCTGGTCTTGTGCAAAACCAGTCACAGGTGGCATGCAAAGTGTGGCCATGTTGCAATAAAACTTTATTAGCAAAATCAGGCAGGGCCAAGACTGCTGCCTCCTGCTTGCTAAGAAATAGTAGGAAGAAGGTGATGGGGATTCTGAGGGGTGGTAATGCTCTCTTCCTTGATCTTTTGCTGGTCAATTGGGGTGCTAACCTTTTTTTATTTTTGGAAATTCATTGAGGTAGCCCCACATGATGTGTGTACTTTTATGTACTTCCATCGCTCCATGGGAAGTTGACTTAGAGGAGCTTGTGTGGATCAGTTCTCTTCCTACCTCAGGTGCACAGCCATTTTACCCATTCTTTATCAGTGGTGAACAGTTTAGTTGTTCAGAGTCTGTATCTTTGCTCCACGTCTCTGTGGCTTTTGTCCTACACCTGCTTTCTGCTCAGTGACCATTACTTTGGAGAAACATATACATGGAAGAATGGGAACGGTAGGCTGTCTAGAGAATGGTGAGGGAATAGATTTCATGGGCCACCATAAGTATGAACCGTGTTAAAGATGAATGTGGGTGTAAGACACCAAATTTGCCAACTAAAACAAAATCCTTGATCCCCATGAGCTCATCATGTCTGCACAGTGAATAAACAAGCCCCAGTATTTGGCCATCGGAATATAGATTCTGCTTGCCGGAGCAATGCAGGCTGAAGGAGAGAACTTGGCAAGAGGTTAGAGGGTCTGACACTGGTGAAACCAGGCTCCCCTGGTCAGGGCATGTGATCGCAGACCCACCGATAGCTGGAAAGGCACCCTCCAACCCCAGCTCTTCCTCCCCATCAGCAGAGAAGTTGCAGAAGGGAGCCTCCAAAAGTGGAAACATTTTCAAATAAGTCTTTTAACTTTCTGCCTGTGGATACAGCTGCGTTGACACAAAGCCACGTTTGAGGCACGATGTCTCGGAAGCCTGGCACCACGGAGTGTTTTTCTACTGGGACCCATAATTGTTGGCTTTTAAGAGTGGTCCTGTGTTCAGTTTTATCAATGTGGTACTTGAACTGGACTTTCAGCTGACCTCCAAAAGGAAATAGTTTTAAAAGGAAGAATTTTAAGTCTGCCAAAAGCCAGATAATGGCACAGCACAGAGAAAAGCCAGCGTTCTGTGGTTTTTATATTAAAATACGAGTCTCTCAATGCCTCAAAACAGTGGCCAGAAAATGTGAAGTTTAATACATGAGGCACGAAGGAGCTGTTTTAATGAGCTTTATTTTCCCTTTGTCCTTTGTGATTCCCCCAGAAGGAGCAAACATCTTTCTCCTGGTCCTCCCTCTCTATCTATTTTGCTTTTATACAAATGACTGTTTTCATTAAAGTCATTTCAAAATACACTGACAATATTCATGCCTAACTCAAGGCCTCATACCTTGAGGAGTTTTCAGCTGCAGGCTCTACAGTGTATCTTGGGGACCAAGGCCAACAGCATCAGGCTTATCCAACATCATGAATTACTGTTCCCATAAGTCCCCATTAAGACACCTTACTTCCCATGGCTTTGTCTGAGCCATACAATTAGTTCTGCTAATTGACAGTGTTTTTATGTGTTCATAAGGTACCATGTGAGAAGCCAACATCCATGTACACTGTACAATGATCAAATTGGGGTAATTAGAATTTTTACTTCTTCAATAGGTATTTTTAAATATACTGGGTCATGAGTGGAGTCAGTGCTAGAACATGGGCTTAACATGCTCAGAGTTCTGGTTTCAATATCTAATGCAAAGAAAGAAAGGAAGGAGGGGAAGAGGGAGAGATGGAGGGAGGAAGAGAGGGAGGGGTAATGAGGGAGAGAGGGAAGAAGGGAAAGGAGGGAGAGGAAGGAAAAGAATGTTTTCCCACGGTCCTAGGGAACACTGAAATGAATCACTTGTATATCATTCTACTTTCAACCTGCACATCCATCTTCTGCTCCACCCCCATGGATGAAGGGATGAAGGGTGGTTTGTTTAGTTGACCCAGACCTATTTATCAAGGCTCAGTAGAGCTGAGTCTCTAGAAATTGATGATCTTTAATGAGAATGCTTCAGCCTGATACTAGTGTGGACTCTGGGATGGAACACACACAGCAAGTCAGTTCACAGCAAGTGTGGCTCACGGGCCAGCTGGCATTGAGTGCCACCTTGCTGTACACGCACATTGGTCACATGAATTGGATGGGAAACACCAACATGACAGCTAACAGAGTATGACCTACTGGCAGCCTGGGATCCCTTACATTCTATATCCTCGATAAAGTCAGCCTTAAGTTTGAGACACTGAAGTGGATGCATGAGGTATTTCACTGCAGTTTTAAGTTGGGTTTTCCTGATAAGTAGTCATGATGATTTCTTTCACCTGCCTTAGGATGGGGAAATCTCTGTAGTGAAGATTCCATTCGTTTGTTCTGTGTCTTTTTCTCATTGGTTCTCATGGGTCTTTATATTGTTATTCCATGAGTTGTTAGACAGACACACAGACAGATGGACACAACACATACACACACAGAGATGTGGTGGTAGTCCCGGTATATGGCAGGTCAGTTGTTTGATCCTAACATTCAAAGTTACACATAACAAGAACATATCCCAAAAGCAAAAACTTGGGCTTGGTCACACAGACATAATCCTAGCTACTTAGGAAGCTGAGGCAGGTGTGCTGCAAGTTCAAGGCCAGCCTTGTCATGATGTTCATCACTTTTAAATGCTATCTCTTGTTAAACAATTAAACTTACATTTTAATGAATTTTGCTTTTTAAATTTACTGAATTATCTTAATGCCTTATCTTTATAAAATTATTTCGATGTGTGTGTATGGTTTTGTGTGTGTGTGTGTGTGTGTGTGTGTGTGTGTGTGTGTATACATACCATAGCACCCGTGTGTGGTCAGAGGACAGCTTACAGAAGTCAGTTCTTTTCTTCTACCTTGTGGATTCTGGAGTCCAAACTTAGGTCCTGGGGCCTGATGACAAGTGTCTTTACCCATTGAGTTATCATATCAGTTTGGGACAATCCTTCTAAATGCTCCGATCCTCTTATACTTTATTTTGTTGAGGTAATAGGTATATTTATGTCCTACTAAAGAAATCCAGGCCCCGTCTTCTTTGCCTGGTATCCTAACAGATTTCTCTCAGCAATTCTTGATGGAGGAGCCTGGAAACCAGGTGTGCTGGTTACGCCGTTCTCTTGACACCAGCTAGAGTCATCAGGGAAGAGGGAACTTCAGTTGAGAAAATGTCTCTATCAGATTGACCTGTAGCAAGTCTGTGGGACATTTTTGAGATTAGTGATTAATGTGGTGGTGGGGGCGGGCAGCCCGTCATGGGTGGTGTTACCGCTTGTTGGGTGGTCCTGGGCTGTATAAAAACAGCAAGCTGAGCATAGTAAGCAGCATTCCTTCATGGCCTCAACTTTACTTCCTGCCTTTAGGTTCCCCCTTGAGTTCCTGCCCTGACTCCCTTCAAAACAGGCTGTGAATTGTCAGATGAAATACAGCCTTTCCTCCCAAAGTGGCTTTTGGTGACAGTTTTGTCACAGCAAATTAGGACACGGGGTGTCTTAGTTCCTGTTCTATTGCTGTGAGGAGACACCAGGACCAAGGGTTTTTGAAACTTCAAATCCTATCCCCAGTGACACACTTCCTCCAACAAGGCCACACCTCCTAGCCCTTCTCATCCTATCAAAGTGTCCCACTCCCCAGTGACTAAGCATCTGAATATATGGACCAATGGGAGCCATTCTCATTCAAACCCCCACACCAGTCTGGCTAAATCTAAGTGAAGCACAAAGTTAAATTATCAAGGTAGACCAGCAAATTTGTGGCATACATTGAAACAGGAAGGGCCTGTCAGATTGTTAATCCATGGGACCAAGGAGGAAAGCCATGATCCAGAGACTTTGGAGCTGGAAACCAGATCACAAACACTTCATGCTGCACTGTTCACCCATAGGCATGTTCTTCCTTAGGGGTGCTTTGGAAGACTTCTCAGTCTCCCCTAGAAAACTGCTCTCTTGCATATCAACAGCTTCAGACTTATTGCCTAGAAACATTCAAAAGTTAGTAAAGTCCATGTTTTAGAGACATCATGCTAGTGTCGGATGACCCATCACTTTTAAATGCACAAACACCATCATCTGAATAATCCTCTCCTGACCATATCCAGGAAGTCAACCCTCTATTGAAATAACATTTACTCATCCCTAATCCTCTGACTGTTCCCCAACTTTCCATAAGCTTTCCTTTAAAAGGCCTATGTCAGTGGTTCCATGATCTCACTTGTTTTCCTACCGTCCCAGGCAAGTGTTTGGGGCTGCATTTCATAATGAGACCCTGGCAGGGTCAGGATGGAGCTGCCCAGGCACTGAGGACCAGAGCCAAATGGGAAGGAGCCAGGAGGCACAGAATATACAGCAAGAAGGCAGGATTTCTCACTGAGTGACAGGTCTGGAGGCCATGACTGGGAGGCTTCCAGTCAAGGCGAAGTGACTCACAAGCATCCTTCCATGGTGGGCCTTCTAACTTCGTGTTTGGATTCTGCAGCAACAGGACAGAGTTGATTCTCCTAAGAGGAAGGAACTGGAGGGACACAATGTGGGGCTGATGATGCACCAGAGGAGCAATCACACATACCTGGTTCCATTGGTCCATTCCTTGCTGATGCTGTAACATTAATCAGAGAGATCACACCCATCCTAAGAGCAACAAAAGGATGGAACAGGATGCATGTGTAAAACTATAGTTTTCTGATTTCCTTCCCTTTTGTTTGACCCTTCCTTTCTTCCTTCCTGTTGCTATAGCAACAAGTAGCTTTTAGTTCTTGTCTTTCATGCCCACTTTGCAGTGCTGACTCTGCCCCCACTGAACAGCTACAATGCCTTAAACCTTCCCTTGACTTTCATGCAGCTACAATCTGTTCCGTGGTAAGAGCTTACAGATAAGGGCTTGTAACTCCCGCTGTGTCTCCAGCACAGATCTCTTTCTGAAGTGCTGAACCTGTGGATGACCTGCTTCCTGAACTGTCCACATGGTTAGAAGCTTACACCTTCCAAATTCAACTCATTATATTTTCCCCAAACCCTTTTCTTCCTCACTTGTGCTCTGTTCTGAGAACCCAGTCACTGAGACCCGGGTGGCTCAGGCTTCTTACTGGCTAGTTCTACAAATACATTAACCCATTTCTAATAATCTGTGTATTGCCATGTGCCCCATGGCTTACCAGCAATGCTCTGGTATCTTGCTTCTCCGGTGGCTGCTCATGTCTCACTGAATCCACTCTGTTTCTCCCTGTATCTCTATTTAGATTTCCCACCTGACTCTACTCTGCCTGGTGATTGGTCAAATCAGCTTCTTTATTAAATAATAGTAATAAAACATATTCATACCATACAGAGGGGCATCCCACATCAGGCAAGTAGAACAGAGGTCACTGGGGAACACTGAGACTTGAGTCTCCCACTCAGTAGACCAAGAAGCTGGGGAGGTAGTCTCATCAGCCCTGTCAATCATTGGCTTTCTCTATCACAGGCTGCCTCCTCCTAGCGCTTCCTGTTTGCCTTAGGTCCTATGGGCCAGGTATAGCCCATATCCAGAGTGACCTCAGCGCTGATACTGAAACTCATCAAGGAAGACGCACTTTTCAACGTGGACGGCACCTTTTCTTGGGTTATTCTTTGGTTTGGGGTAGCTTCATACTGCCTGATTATCTGCTTCTGTGCGAGCCTTTCTGCTTCTCTGTTACTCCCTCCCCTTTCTCAGACTGTGTGTGATGCATCCCTCTCCATTAGTAGGGATGCTTTTGTATTTTGTCTCTTTGCAGCCCTGGGTGAAGTATAAACATTTGATGAATGGAGACCAAGCCTCCTCTCATTAGGATTATATGAGACTCCATGCCAGCTTGATTTGCTACCGACTTTTGTAGATCTCTCCGAAAGAGTATTGGGGAATTCAGTCCCCAGGATCAGCCTTCCACCAATAGCTGGTAAGGGTTGTTATGGCTGGCTGAACCCAGGAGGCTTCCCTTCCTTCTTCTTTTGCTCCTTGATCTTCTCTTTTTCTCCTTTTATTTATTCTTTGCCTGCCAGCCCTACCTATCCTTTCTCCTGGCTTGCCATTGGCCCCTTCAACTCTTTATTAGACCAATCAGGTGTTGTCGACAGGCAAAGTAACCCAGCTTCACAGAGTTAAACAAACACAACACAAAAGAATGCAGCACATCTTTGCATCAGTAAGCACATCTGTGTTAGGATGTAGCATGGTGGCTCCGTGGCTAGCATCTAACAAGCCTCAGGATGTCCCTGCTTCTGCTGTGAGTGGCAAACAAGGTGCTCCTAGAAAGGAGAACCATCTCATCTACCATGTGCTCATCCCCGTGCTCCAGGAAGATCCCACTGTGGACGGGGCAGATGTGGGAGCTTGGAGAATAACCGTCCGTGTAGTGTAGTGGGCAGGGCAGATGTGGGAGCATGGAGAATAACCATCCATGTAGAGCCTGCATGCTCAGCAACTTCAGCCTTCAGGAGAGAATTGAGGAAAACAAGATTTGCTGTTTTAAAGTGTAAAGTCACAAGTGTTTGTGAGATACATAAACAAATACGCAGTCATATCTGTGGTCCTAAAGTTTACTAAAGGAGAAAAACATGTCTGAGCCAAACACCGTGGCTCACACCTGCAATCTTGGGGCTCAGGAGGCCAGGGCTGTAGGATATCTAGTGTGGGGGAAACATGGTTTATGTAGTGAGTTTGGGGCTCACCAGGACAACATGACAAAACCATGTCTCAAAGAAAATCCAAACAAAGAATACAGGAAGAAGCTGGGAAATACCGGTTCACAAGAGGCATGAAAAATCTTTGATGTTGCTCTGGCTTTTAGCCACCCTGAGTTTCTCTGTTTAGTTTGTAGGGTTCATGTCCTCTTTTCTGGATTGAGGAGTTAATAGTTGAACTTTCATTAGAATTGCTTGGTTAAATTTACCCAGCGAGTTGCCAGAATTTTTGGCAAAACAACCATCTGCTTGTGGTTAAGATTTTCCTGGTTCTGTTACAGCCAGACTTGGTTATGTTTGAAGAATCATGAGGCTTGGCTCTCTGGGCAAGAAAAATGGATAGGCCACCAAACAAGATGGCCTTTGAATCTTTCCTTTCTGACTCTTCTAAGTCTTCTCTTCCAGGACATTGAATCTGACAACAAGGGGAAAAGTACCAAATTCTTCAGTTCTTGAAGTCTAATCATTAAGGAATTTAGAAAAAGAGCCATTAAAGACTGGAGGATAGCTCAGTCAGCAAAAGGCTTGCTGTGCAAACACAAGGACATTCAGTACCCATATAAAATAGTCTAGCATAGGGATGTACACTTCTAATCCCAGCACTGCATAGGCAGGGCCAAGAGGACACCTAGGGCTCCTGGCTAGCCCACCTAGCCTGTTCTATGAGCCCCAAGCCAATGAGAGACCTTGTACAAACAATGTGGCTGGCATCTAAAATAGAAAGACATCTGCGGTGGCTCTTTGGCCTCCACATTCGTGTCCACATACATTTGTGCACATGACATATGTGTACACACAGAGAGAGCGAGAGAGAGCGAGAGCGAGAGCGAGAGCGAGAGCGAGAGCGAGAGCGAGAGCGAGAGAGAGAGAGAGAGAGAGAGAAAACAAAGAGGTATCCTGTAGACATAATGAGTATGGGAAGTCTTGGCAGACAGAAAAAAGTAGAATGGTGTGTGTATAATAAGCTCCAGGGGGCTGCTAAACCCCATGGTCCTCTTGCCTATTGGGATACACCACAGCTTACCACCCTAACTAGGCCAGCCAATCATAACCTTTGGAGTGGCGCCAACCTAAGCAATGCTATTTGTAAGTTGTATTTTGAAGGTTATGCATGGATCTTTTGGATACTTTTTTCAAAAGACGGGTGATAGGGACTTTTCAAAAGGGCATCTGGCTTCACCTTCATCTTTCTTGTGTAGGGTCTGAGCCACAAATTCTGAGTGAGCTTTATTTCTTCCTTTTCCCTTTGCAGTTTAAAAAAATACATTAAAAACTCAAATTAATCTTTCCCTTTATGTCAAAGACAGGTGTGCCCAGAAGCTTGCTGTCTTAGTTAGGGTTTCTATTGCTATGAAGAGACAACAGGACCATGGCAACTCTTAAAAAGGAAAACATTTAGTCGAGGTGGCGGCTTACAGTTCAGAGTTTCAGTCCACTATCACCATGGTGGGGAGCATGATGGCGTGTAGGCAGACATGGTGCTGGCTGCATCTTTCAGGGAACAGGAAGTGGACTGTGACACTGAGCAAAGCTTAAGCAAAAGAGACCTCAAAGCCTGCTCCACAGAGTCACACTTCCTCCAACAAGGCCACACCTACTCCAGCGAAGCCACGCCTCCTAATAGTGCTGCTCCCTGTGAGCTGATGAGGGCCAATTACATTCAAACTACCACACTTGCTGTGCACACCTAAATACTCTTCTATGTATCATTTGTCAGTTGCATGGTCAGTTGCAAAAGACCAGTTTAACTCCATAAGAAGTGGAGTTGGGTCGATGTATGTAGTAAGTATCATGTGTGTATATGTATTGTGTTTCAGGGGTATGCTCTGACATATATTCTATGCATGTCAGTCATGGGGTACAGTTGCTTCCCCAAAAATTTCTGCTTCTGAAAAGATGCAATAAAAATGCACTTATCCACATCATGTGCAGCAAATGTGTAAGGGAGTGTATTAGTCAGGGCTCTGTAGAGGAGAGTGACGGAATGGACTTGCTAGCAAGGCCAGGCCAGGGCAAGCAGGCAAAGAGCAGAAGCTTCTTTCTTCCATGCCTTACATGGGCTTCCAGCAGAAGGGATGGACCATATTAAAGGTGGGTCTTCCCCGCCTCAAGACCCAGATTAAAGATATGTGTCTGCCTACCTCAAAATTGAATTCACTTACTTCGAAACAAAAATCTCTTACAGATGTGTCTTCCATTTCTGGGTTGTAGTTCATTCCAGATGTAGTCAAGTTGGCAACCAAGAATAGCCATCACAGGAAACATATGGGACTAAAACAAGCAGGTCTAAATCCTGTAACATCTGAGAACGGGTATGGAAAGGGGATGTCCACAGGGATGGGGAGAGGTGGGTGTATGGGATGGATCTTTAAATCACTGTCTGTCATTTTCTTTATTTCCATGAGTTAGGATCATATACACACATGCTTTGTCTAAGGTCTTATACATGCTAAGCACATACTTTCCTGGCCACTTCTAGCACATCCTAAATACTACATACTAATTATCAAAACATACACCCACAAATGTGTTCTCGAACAAATCTTGGGTTTTTTTTTGTTTTTGTTTTTTTTTTTTTTTTTGTTTTTTTTTTTTT
>NW_026067989.1:2925516-2987298 GCF_014885135.2 Alexandromys fortis
TTTTTTTTTTTTTTTTTGTTTTGTTTTTTTTTTTTTGTTTTTTTTGCCAGTCAAGTTTGGTTCTACCCTAGGTCTCTGGGCTCTCTTGTCTCTAGGTCCTGGCCCTCTGGTATGGGTCTCAAGCTGGGCCAGTCATTGCTTCGTCACTCCCACAGAGGTGCCTGTCTAACTGCCACTTGATATACCAAGGCTGGCTGAATCCATGGGAGGCCAGTCCTTTGGATGAAGAGAAACAGAGGAGGAGGAGTGGGTGGGAGTAGGGGGAGGGACTTGGAGGAGAGGAAGGAGGAAAGCAAACCAACACAAAAGCCATTAGCAAGGGGCTGGGGCAATAGCTAAGTTGGTAAAGTGCTTGCCACACAAACATGAGGCCTTGACTTCAATGTCCAGCACACAAATGGTCCTATAAAAAGCCAGGCGTGAGAGTACATGTCTATAACCCTGGCAGTCTCGGGAGGCTGTGTTAGTTGCATGGTGGGTTATGCTGACTCTGGCCGCTTGCTGGGGTTGTCCTCCACATTGTCTACCGATTTCCTGGGAGAGTTTTTTTTCTTTTCTCTCTCTCTTCCTTCCTTCCTTCCTTCCTTCCTTTCTTTCTTTCTTTCTTTCTTTCTTTCTTTCTTTCTTTCTTTATTTCTTTCTTTCCTTGAGGGCAGTGTTTTAAACACAAGAGAAAAATTAAGTCATAGCTGCTGGTAGACTACACTTGCAAACCTAACACTCGAGAAGTGCAGGTGGGAGGAATAGAAATTTAAATTTTCCTTAGCTACATATTAAGTTCAAGGACAGCCTGGGTTGCCCGTGCCCCTGTCTGAAAACAAGTAAATAAAAAGAACTAATGGAGAAGGAGAAAAGAGGGGAGGAGATAGAGGAGGGGGACATAAAGGGGGGGAAGTTATTTGGCTTTTTCTGGGCTCCGACTCTGAATCTTCTCTGTGGATATTATGTAGCCAGGGCAGTCACTGAAGCTTGGGGCACTTCTGCGGTCTGAAAAAAAAGGGCAGAATCAGCAGCACTGGGCTGCTGAAGCGGCCGGTGTCAGGATGTCTGGGGTGTGGTACCAAGTGCAAGGAGAGCCCAACCAAGTCTCCAGCAGGAGCTGGCACGAGGTTAGGTCTGGGCACTGGTCAGAATCCTTCCTTCCCCATTTGGTGCTGTGCTATTTGTTTGCCGTGGCTTTTCAAAGCACTCCCTACCTTGCCGTGTGCAGAGAACATGATCTTTCCTCTCACCCAGGACTGCTGATGTCCTGAGCCACAAACTACCCACTGCCTAACCCAGCCTGGGCCACAGCCTCTCAGGAAGAAAACAGGAAGTACATATGCACTTTCCACGTTTGGCTCTGGTTTACATTTCTCATGTGTCTTGAATAACAGGACAATTTTCCTTTGTAGGAAAATACCTACAGGAATTAAGCTGCCGTATGTTGAAGACATTTTATTCTAGTAAGTTATTTTGTGTTCTTCACTATTTTAAGGCCTGTCACAGGTTCTCGTTAACTCTTGCCAGGGACTGACCAGGCCGGGAAACATGTGGATGGGTGGAACAGGCATCACGGATCCTTCACATTGTAGTGTGGAGCTGGGTGCCCTGCCCCAGAGGAGTCTACGGCTTGTGAGTGAAAAGCAGACCGCTGTCATCATGGTATCATGCATATGATCAGAAGGAACAGTGGGTACCCAGAAACTATTGGTGACAGAGCTGGAGATTGTGCAGAGTCACAGATTGGGTTATCATGCAGCTAAGTCTTGAGAGAGAAGGATTTATAAATTATTAGTTGGCTTGTTATTACTGTGTCCAAAATACTTGACAGAGACATCTTAATGGAGAGTAGATTTGTTTTGGGTCATGATTTTAGAGGGTTCCACCCATGATCCTTTGGCCCCATATGCTTGAACAAAACATGAGAGTCATGGGAGCCTGTGGAAGAGAACTGTGTACTTGACAGACTGGAAGCAGAGAATCAAGGGCATACAGGACAGGGCCAAGATAAGCTAGAGCCCCGGGGACATGGCCCAGTCATCTATTTCTTCCAGTTAGTTCTCACCTGCTTTTCACCACCCCCCCCAATGCCATCGTATTATGAATTCATCCTTCATCGATGAAGTCAGAGCCATTGTAATCTAATTGTCTCCTGAACATAACCAGAGGAGGACTTCCCTAAAGGTGTCTCAGTCCAATCAAATGATAATGAAGACAGATCCTCAGAAGGTATTTACCAGGGGATGGAGGTGATAGGTTTTATTTTATAGTTTTATTTATTATTGTTTTGTGTGTATGTGCACGGTGGGGGATAGGATATACAGTGCGTGTGAGGTCAGAGGGCAGCTTTGTAGGGTCAGTTCTCTCCTTCCCCTTTACACAGGATCCAGGGAGAGAACTCAGGTCTTCAGGCCTGTGCCACAAGCACCTTTACAGGCTGAGCTGCCTTGCCAGTCCAGGTAGGGCTGCATTTTAAAGAGAGGCTAAATGAGGTTGTCAGGGTTAGGAGGTATAGTGGATGAGGGATCAGAATGAAAATAAAGGTTTGACCCCAATTAGGAAAGACCACATGTGTTGTGTCAATAGTCCAGACTTGCTGGGCGGGGGTGGCGCACGCCCTTAATCCCAGCACTTGGGAGGCAGAGGCAGGCGGATCTCTGTGAGTTCGAGGCCAGCCTGGTCTACAAGAGCTAGCTCCAGGACAGGCTCCAAAACTACAGTGAAACCTTGTCTCAAAAAACAAAACAAAACAAAACAAAATAGTCTAGACTTTATGTTCTAAATATCAGAGATGTTGGTCAGATGTGGACTTTCCGCCCCTCAGTCTTCAGCCACTGACTTTTGTCAAAGCTGAAGGACAGAGGTGTGAAGCCTGCAGTCACCCAGGCTGTTCACCACTGAACACACTAAGGACAGACAGACAGACACTGAGCTGGGAAAGGCAAACCAAGCCAAAGCTGGAAAACGAGTCGGAATCCACTGATGGCCTCCACCACCACACGAAGCCCACATGGGCCCTCAGTAATTCCCGTGACACTCCAGCCACTTGTCTCTTTTAAGTTTCTATATGGAAGCAATGTCAGGCTTCTAGAACAGTTGCAAGTGTATTCCAGAGGATCCCCATGCCTGTTTCGTCACTCGCCTTGATGTCTGAAAGCCAATCGCAGACATCAGATTCTTCACCACTTTCTACATCTGTGTGGAACTTGAAGAGCTGTCCTTTTTAAAAGTATCTTACTTATTTTTATGTGTGTGAGTGTTTTACCTGCATGTTTACATGCGTACTACTTGGGTGCCTGGTAACCAAGGAAACCAGAAGCATCAGAATCCTGGAACTGATATTATGGACTGTGGCGAACCTCCATGTGGGTACTGGGAGCCGAACTCAGGTCCTCTGCAAGAGCAGAATGTGTTGTTAACCCTGAGCCATCTCTCCAACCCTTGAAGGGCTGTCTTACATTCCTATAGTCTTGTGACCTTAAGACCATTGCCTCAAACTTGGAGTTTAAATCTATGTCACATGTGGGGGAGGGGTGAGAGGCTGGGGATCAAACTCAGGGCTTTGCACCTGCTAAGTGCTTTACCAATAAGCTACACACTAAGCCCTGCAATAAATACCCGGGTATTGCTTTGGTTTTTGTTTTTTGATCAGTTTCCCTAAGAACAGCCTATGTATGTTCCTAATAGGACAGTTTGACTTGTTTGTTTGTTTTACTTTACTTTACATTGGCTCATAATTATTCACACAAAGTAAAAAATAAAAAAAAGAGCAAGTTTCCTTCTTATGATTCCTTAAAATAGCTGTGAACCAGGCTGCGTGGATCAGGCTGTGTAGACCAGGCTGTATAGACCAGGCTATGTGATCCAGGCTATGGATCAGGCTGTGTGGACCAGGCTGTGTAAACCAGGCTGTGAAAAGATTTAAGTTCAAGTAATTTATTAGGGAATGATCTGAGGAAACAAATAGCAAAGGGGCTGGGAGGCTGGGGGATGGAGCTGCCATTGAGGGATCGTGCGAGAGAGAGAGAGTGTGTGTGTGTGTGTGTGTGTGTGTGTGTGTGTCCGTCCATGCTTGACTGACTATCCCAGTTAGCCTCTGTGGCAGAGGGTTCTGAGACGCCAGTTCATAGAGGCAGCCAGTGAGAGCTTTGTCTGCAGTCAGTGCCCAGCTGGCGCTCAGTCTCCTGGGGAACCTTTGAACAGTGCTGTTGAAGGTGCACCTCAGAGTTAACCCACTGGTTTGCTGTTTAACTTCTCAGTATGCAGTGTGAGGGCTGGGTCACCTGAGGAACAGTGGCATGGGGAAAATGCACGGCAAAGGTAGCCTTGAGATAGTCTTTGGACATTGGTTGAGATTTGGCTAAGCTAACCAAGCAAAGATGCAGGGAAGGAAGTCTGATCAGAATGCAAACACAGCTGTGGATGGGAAAGGCTGGGTTGGGTGGGCTTGTGGTTCTGCCCTGTCCTTTCCCCACTGCAATCCCACGGGCTTGTTGCTTGTTTATTTTTGTCTTTGAGCCAAAGCGGGCCTTGAACTCACATCCCCCTGCTTCTGACTCAACAAGATATCTTTTTAAAGGTGAAAAATTTTTGGCTGAGGGAGTAACCGTGCTCACACAACATGCTGGCTTCAAGCCTAGGCGCAAGGAGCTGACAAGGGGAGCGGGGTATGCAAAAAGATAAAGGAAGCTATTTGAAGGCTTCAGTGTTTCCGTGCTTGCTTAGCTTGTTTAGAAGGTTAGGTTCGATCTCCAGTACTTCCCACGAAACAAAACAAAACAAAAACTAATAAACCAGGCATTTATTCAACTATTCAAAAACCAAACAAACAGACAAAAACCAGAACTATAACCAGATTTTTTTAAAGTTTAAATCTGTAATCTCAGCATATGGGAGGTAGAGGTAAGAGGATTGTGAATCAAGGCCAGCATGGGCTAAGGCATGGTGAGTTCCAGAACAGTGCAGATTACAAGAGCTTGTCTCAAAAGGAAAAATACAATTATCTTTTTAAATATCACAGGTGGTTTTTAAATGTAATCACATACATATAATCGTATAACAAAACTTTTCAGGAAATAGTCTGATAATAAATATCTTAGGGTTTGCAGGCCATGTGGTTTTACTATACCCAGAAGCAGCTGTAGAAAATCCAATAAAGGATTCATTGGTTTATGTCAATAAAACTTTATTTATAAATGCATGTGGGAGGCACATTCGGCTGACAGCTGATATCGGAAACTCGTAAGACTGGAGTTAGCCAGGTGTAGTGGCAAACACCTATTATCCTAGCACCGAGAATCAATGTCACCCTGAGTTACATAGTGGATTATATGAGACTAGGAAAAAGCAATATTGAAAATGCAAGTGAGTACAGATCATATTAATATCCACAGACAGTAACAGTTGCATGCCACAGAACAAACGGCATCTCGTGGGCAGGCACGCTTCCCATTAGCTTCCGTTTTCTACAATTGACGGAGTTGAAAATGCACGTCGTTGATTTTTATTATTGGCAGTCTCTGCCTAAGCAGATTTGCCTACTCCACCAAATCTAAACCAATCTGGGTGGAGACCTTTTGGCCACTGGGACGTGTGCCCAGGGAGCCAGAAACTTTGAGATGCCCCTCAGCTGGGCTAGGTGAGGTACAGCATCACCGTCTTGTTCATCTCCTACAGCAAACAAGCAAACAAGGGTCATTTTGTGGCATCCCGAGCTCTGCGTTTTTCATGTTTTTGCGCCCTGCTGTGCGCCTGTGTGTGATTTTCCTGCTTTAAGTGGCCGCTGAGCTTGACACTGAAGTGCTGTCTAGCGTTTCTCTGCACAGCAAGGCTGAAATACGCCCTGTGGAGAGAGAGCATACATGCTGGGTCTATTGGGCATGAGATAGAGCTCTGTTGGCCCCGAGCACAACGCCAATGAACCAGCAGTGTGATGAGTTAGGTGATTTTAAACTGAAACACACTTTCTGGCAATGCTAGATATTGATCTGTCTGTAACAAGTTGTGACTAGAGACTGGCAGAAATATAACAAGCGGGTATGAACCAGGGAATGTAATACCATGAGCACAAGAATTGCTTGTTGCTAGAAGACAAAGACAGGCAGAGATAACCCAGGAGGGCTTGAGACAGCACACTGATCACCCTGGAGGACACTGCTGGATGCCTTCTGTCTCCTTCCCTGACAATGTTTCCTGGAATCACCTCCCAAATAAGGCACGTGTTTCAGGACATCTGGAAGACTCAGACAGCATAGTGACAATGACAGAGGGGCCCAGTAAGATTTCAGGGATGCAGGACGTAACTTCCTTGTGAAGTCTGGAAACTTAGATTTGATACAGAACAAAAGGAGCCCTGGATACCCAAGGAGGGAACAGGTCATGAAATTCTAAACTCTGTGTTTCCAACAGGGAAGTGGATCGCTGGGAAACAGCCGGTCTTAGTCTGTTCTCTGTCGCTAATAACATAATATCACAGTCTGAGTAAATTACAAAGGAAAAGAGGTTTACTTTGGCCCACAGTCCTGGTTCAGAGTCAAATGGCCTACATCTGGTAAAGACCTTCATAGTAGCAAAGTAGCAAAGGCAGGGCAGTATACGACCAGACAGGGAGGTGGTATACGTGTGTGTGTGTGTGTGTGTGTGTGTGTGTGTGTGTGTGTGTGTGTCTGTGTCTGTGTGTCTGTGTGTCTGTGTGTATCTGTGTGGTGGTGTGTGGATGAAAGCCAGGGCCTCACATCTGCTTCCCACCGAGTACCCTCTTCAGTCCTTGCTCTGACTATATGCCCACCAGTGTTCAATCACAGGCGATCTCATGCACATAGTCAATCTTACCACCTCCCAAAACCCACCTCTAAAGTTTGCATTCTCCTAATATTGCTTCCCCAAAGTAGGGATTCATTTTCCATAATGGGAACCCTTGGGGGGGTTGACTCAACCTATCCAAGCTATAGCAAGGTCATCCCTTTGGGACAGGCTTGCCGGACGGGTAGTGCTGAGATGAACGGTGGCTCTGCGCAGACAGGCCTTGGCCAGGGCCGAGTGGTTGTGCAGACTGAGAGGAAGATGAGAGAGACGGGGGCTTGAAAACTCAGCAGAAGTGCAGATAGACCGACACGCAGGGCAAAGAGCCGAAGAGCCAGCTCCCTCTCGGAGCCTTCAAGCCTGGGGTTGCCATTAAGAGAGGAGAGAGAGGACTTCAGGGGAACGGAATGTGAAGTGGAAAGTCGGCATCCGAAGCTAAACTTGAGAGGAAGAAACCAGAAACGAGTGCTTTTTGGCTACTCTTCATAGACAGATATTCCTGCGTTCAGAAAAGGAGGTGGGAGAGCAGGAAGAAAACCCACACACCCTGCAGGTTTTGTTTCGTCTTATTTTTGTTTGAACCAGGAAAAGGAAAGAGTTGAAACCCGGAAATAATGTGTAAATCTGACAGCCGGATGAGTTGACTTCTGTCTGCTGTCTTGGTCTAACCCGATGAAGTACTGAAAAGGTAGAAAATAATAATTTTTAGAAACAGGATACAGGGGGAAAATGTGTTTGTAGGGAAATACTTCCAAGTAATAAGGCCTACCTGACAGAGTCTGGGGAGAAAGCTTTGGTTAAAATAGAAGCTTCTAGCACTGTGGGGGAGGGTCATGTTCCACACAAAGACAGGTGTGATCTCCAAGGAGACAGGTAATATGGGAATTTATGTATAAAAGCGCTTTGTGAGTCAAAATAGCAGAAACCAAACCAGTTGGCTGTATTAGGGACTTATCACCATGACAACACTCCTGCTAAAAGCAGCTGAGCATGGAAGGGCTTATTTCAGCTCACACTTTGAGGGTCCCAGTCCCTTGTGCAGGGAAGGTATGAAGGATGGATCATGAGGTAGCTAGTTACTTTCCATCTGTCATCAAGAAGCAGAAAGAGATCAACATTGGCATTCAGCTCACTTTCTCCTTTTGATTCAGTCGGGGGCCCCAGCCCATGGGTTAGTGCCACCCACATTCAGGGTGTGTCTTCTTGCCTTCTCTTAAACCTCTCTGGAGCTATCCTCGGAGACACACCCATGATGTGATTCTAAGTTCCGTCGAGTTGATAGTCAAGATTAGCCGCTATAATTATTGTCTCTAGAGCAACAGGGCATTAACTCTGAATTGTCCAGACCCCTCCCCATATCATTTCAGTGAAGACCGCGAAGGGGTTGGTTTGGCCCGTCCTTGAAGTTGATGGAAACTTTCCTTCCTGCGGAAGCATAAGATGCTGAGTGAAGCACTAACTTATGATCTCTTCTCTTCCTCCACTAAAGATTACTGTAGTCACCCAAGAGAAAGGCCTTGTTTATTCAATAGAATCAGGTGGTGTCACCCACGTTTTTATTCTCTGCAATAACCTGAGGCTAGGAGGTGTGGAAAGGCTGTTACCATTATCCTAGAGCCAAGACAGTAAATACGGCAACTTGGTTGCAGACACAAGGTAGTAGGGTTTTTCAAGACTAACTGAATGTGTTTTGACTTTCAAGATGACATGGCAGCTGGTTTAGAATGCACTGGGGAGTAATCCAAGATGGTAGCCCCCCAGTGAAAAGGCTACAGGGAAAGCCATAGGCGAAGAAAAGAGCCCAGCAGCCAGGATGCTTTCAAAGACCCATCAGAAGGAAACTTGGATCCCCCTTGGCTCTCGAATTCATGCTGCCTACTTTCTCTAAGTGTTACAGGGGTATAAACAGGGCCACTCAGGACTGAACCCTTTACTTCTGCAAACTAAGACTGATGGGAACTGAGGAAGAATGGAAGCAAAGCAGTAGAAGAAGGTGGGCCTTTTCAGCCTTGAGCCCTGAGGTAATATTGCCCACCGCCCCTCGGTGCCCTGAGACCTGGGCTCTATTCCCTGTTCCTGTCTCATCACTCTCCTCTCCATGGAGGGACAAGTCTATGGGACAGAAAGGTTGAGCCACTCTTGAGCTCAGATTCCATCCAAGTCTTGATCATGTTCCATGTGCCCTGTGTTCTGAAATCTCTGCCTGCAAGGCCTTGCTCATACAGCCTGCACAAGCTGTCTCCAATCACTCCACCCAAAGGCTGCACCTGCTCCTGCTGTCACATCCATAGGCTGGAGACTGAGGAGGGGACAAGATGCAGACAAGACAGGAAGGATGGGCTGTCAGGGGAAAGTAAGGCATGATGTTCTGTGAGGCATCTTCAGAACTAACCCATGTCTTATCTCATTCAGGCATAAAGCACCACAGAGTAGGAAACTCCACATAATAGGACCTTCAAGGTCCTTGCAGAGGCACATCTGTCATGGAAGAATGGAGTAGAATCTACTCAACAGCCTCGGTGTTGTGACTGTTAAAAGTTTAGACATTAAACATATATATGGGCATCCATCTGTCCTCTGGCCCCAGCATCCCCTTGAGGAGCAGGAGAACCCGGGCTCTAGCACTACTATCCACATAGACTGCCCATCCATGAGTCTGTCTGATGCTATGCCATCTTTTTTCTTCTTCTAGAAGTCTGACTCCTTGACATGTAGCCACCTCCTCAGACACGTGTCATCTTGCTCTGACATTCCGTGATAGGACCTGAGCCTGCTCCACACTCGCTGCACCTACCCTGTCTAACCTCCCTTTCAAAGAGGGACGGGACACAATAAAGGACCCCTGAACGAGAGGATAGGAATGGGGCTGATTGTGAAAAGGAAAACACTGCCCTCAAAGAGAGCCAGAGAGGTCAACAGGTGTCCTGGCAGTTGTCATCAGTGCCAAACTGAGTAGTATGTAATGAGATTCATGTATTACCCTAAACCCGTATACTTACATCTTAGTAATGGACATGAATGTAATTGACCAACCAAAAAACATGCTAAAAGTCTGAGGCACCATCACTGACATTCAGCCCCCTGTTTGGTGATGGCAACACTGAAAGCATTGTGTGGGCTCCCGTGACTCTGGCAGACACAGAATAGTTTGTAG
This sequence comes from Alexandromys fortis, assembly GCF_014885135.2. Lineage (NCBI taxonomy): Eukaryota > Metazoa > Chordata > Mammalia > Rodentia > Cricetidae > Alexandromys > Alexandromys fortis. The sequence continues at coordinate 2,935,454 of NW_026067989.1, forward strand.
GCCTGCTTCTTTGTGATTTCCAGACTCTGACTGTAGGGTAGTGTGGCCACATTGTCCTGATTGCATTAATTCGTGTGGGAAGACCTAGCCTACAAACGGGCGCCATCATTCCCTGCAGTTGGGTTCTGGGTTGTATAAGAGTGGAAAAAAGCTTAGCAGTAGGCATGTATGCACCCTTCTCTCTGCTTTTGACTGTGGATGTGATTGGCTCCTTCAAAATCCTGCTGCCTTGATCTCCCTTAAGTGATGGACTCTAACTTGGAATCATGAGCTAAAATAAACCCCTTATCCCCCTGGGTTGCTTATTTTATCACAGCAACAAGAAACAAAACTGAAGACATGGGGGATGATTAGAACCCCCTTAAAGGATGCGTAAACACATGCATAGAACCTGTGTGTGCCCTGTATTTCCACGTACACATCAGCTGTTCCTCCATCTTAACTAAGCACTCATCACACACCGTGGCCATAGATTTTGCACTTTGAGGTATGACTATAAAATTACCACATTTTCCCCTTCTTCCTAATTCAAAAATTTATTGGTTCTTGTTTAGTTTAACAAGCTTCCAATCTTCATTTTTTTTTCTACTTAAAAGCAACACTTCATGACTTCCCTTTGATCTATCCAAGTTGCCAACATCACTTATGCTTTGAGACCATTGTTAAGCAAAATAAGAATTACTTGAGTACACTTGCTGGTCTCAAAACCAGGGCAGCTGCAGAATGAGAGATGGATGGGTGGTAATACACAGGGGCACTGGACACTGCAAGTCCCAGGTGGGAAGATACAAGCATCCATCATGCTGTGCAGGAGATTGCACAATTTATAAACAGTTTATTTCTGGAATTTTCAGTTTAGTATTTCAAACCAGAGTTGAACTTGAGTAACTGAAACCATAGATGAGGGAGGAATCTAGTCTTCCTATTTGTGTGTTAATTTGTTTGTATGTTGTGTTCATGCATGTATATATACATGTTTATATGTGTTGATGCATATGGGTGTGTGTGCATGTGGAGGTTAAAGTTGATGTTGAACTCCTCCCTCAGTTGATGTTGAATTCCTCCCTCAGTCACGCTCCACGTTATATGTAGAGGCAGGGTCTCACACATAAGCTCCCAGCTCACCTATTCATCCAGTCTAGTTGACTTGTTCCTGGATCCACTGTTTGGACCCCTCAGTTCCCCTGAAATTACAGATGGGCCACCACACCCACCTGGCATTTATATGAGTGCCAGAGATCTAAGTTCTTGTCCTCACACTTGGTAAAGCAAGCGCTTTAACCAAGGACTTACTCTCCACCCTCAATGGTATTACTTTCTTTTTTAATGTATATGAATAGTTTGTCTTTGTACTACATATGTGTAGTGCCCACACAAGGTCGGATCACCTGGAGCTGGAGTTACAGGTGGCTGTGAGCTGCCGTGTGGGTCCTGAGAATCAAACCCAAGTCCTCTGGAAGAGCTGTCAGTACTCTTAGCCTGTGAGCCATCTCCCCAGGCCCTACAATACTACTCTTAATAAACAGATAGGATTCCCACTGTCTTCTTGTCTAACCTCTAAGAAAATGGAGCTCACAAAGCCTAAGATAACAAGACTAAACACACGAATTCCTTAAGGTTATCCTAATGGCACCATTTACCTTGGTTAAGATGGTAGCCAGAAGCAGCTGTGTCCAGCTGGTGACAAACAGATGATTTGTGGATAAAGCATGGTCTCAATCTTCAGATCTAATTTCCTACATTTGCTGTAGTTTATTACTCCAGTGTCTGAATAATCAAATTATGAAACCGCTTCAAAGACATTGTGGCCTAGACTTGGTGAGCGAGTGCAATGGTGCACTGGCTTTGGTCCTGCCTACTCACCAGAGCTGATCATTACATGTCTGTGTCTCTTGCCAGTCTGCTGAAGTCATTCGGGAAGGTTAGAGTCAGCCGTGGTAGCAGGATTTATACCACAAAACAAGCAGATGTTAAAGCTGGGGCTTTGCATCCCCAGCAAGCCAGCTGCCGAACATTTTTCAGCACTTTACTGATTTAAAGGGAAGGATAAATGTCTTAATGATAAAGTTCTAGTTTTCTTAAGTCCCCAATACACACAGCATGAAAAGAAGAAAGCGGGAGGAGTGTGTAGGTTGGTGAAAGTTTATTTTCCCAGACCCTGGATCCAATTATCAAGGAGGAAGAGGCGAAGGCAGCAATCATGTGACTTATTGTTGCTCTGACAAAATGAAAATGATTTTTTTTTTTATAAAGAAAGAAGCCCCTTTCCCTTTAGGCCCATGGCAATACAGAATGTAATGGCAGAAGCACATTGTAGAAATAGGCTGCTCACCTCCTGGCTGCCAGGAAGCAGAAGGGCAGGGGGCTAGGCTAGAGATAAGCTCTACCCTCCAACTAGGCCCTACCTCTTGATTTCTCATCCAGCTATGGCTTGCATTAATGAGGTGAGTGTCTTCATGATCCAATCACCTTCCAAGAATACTACCAGCTGAATAACAAGCCTTCAAACCATGAGCATTTTGTCTGGGAAGATACACTCAGACCCAACACGACTCAGTTCATGGTATTAAAGACCCCGTACACTCCCAGGTACTATATAATGTATGGTATGTGGCAATGATATTCCTCTTTCCTTACTTCTGAGAGGTGGGTGTCATGTTTTGACCCTGAACTTTTTTTTTTGAGACTGGTTATAATTATGTAGCCTAGGCTGATTTTTGGACTCTGGTTCCTCTAGCTTCAGTCTTCCAAATGCCGGGAATATGTGTGTGTCACCATGCCTAGTAATGCAGGACATTATTTTGTAGTCTGTGAATTTGATATGTTCATTACTTTTTACAAATAACACAGTTGCCAGGAATAAGATAAAAAATATTAAAGAATAGAGAATACTTTGTTCTTTAAGTTTTAGATTATATGAATTTCTGTGTGGAAAAATCCTCTCAACTTTCTGTACTTCATATCCGGTACAAAAACCAGTTTGTTATGGATCACAGACCTATGCCCTGAAGTAACAACTGTTAAACAGGTAAAACATAAGCGAGCTGGGGTGCAGCCCAGTGACTGAACACCTAGTGAGCAGGCAGCGGGCCCTGGGTTCGATACCCAGCATTACAAAAATTAGAATAAAACATATTCTTCAGTAGCTTAGCAGCTGATATTAGAAAAGAGAAAATGATGCAAAAGCCAACTAGAACTGAAGAGCAATCTTAAGTCAGCTAACTGAAATTGTATAAGAAAATGACTAAGAAATTAAGATGACCTAATGGAGTTTGCTCCAGAAAATAGCTTCTGTATGAAAATGACTGATATTGGGATCATTCCAGTGAAAATATTTGTGTTTATTAAACGTGGGGTTGAGACTTCCTTAGGGGTCACAAAGACCAGATTAAAAGAAGACAGGGCACAAACATCTTCCGTCAGTCCACAACCACATCCTATGATCTAATTCTGAGCCGAGAGAGAGCATGGTGGTGGAGGAGAGGTAGAGAAAGGGGAGGGGGAAAAGAAGGGAAAAGAGGGAAATGGGACTGAATGCACCCATTATTCTTACCTTTGCAGTGATGTGGAAGAGCAGGCACCTACCAGGTCTCTAATCTGTTCTCCCTTTACTGAGAAATCTTCATCAAAGGTGTCATTACCCAATGCTATATTTGTCAAGGGGCCTTTTTCAGCCCTAGAGCCTTCATTAGTTTATTTCAACATCTTTGACTTAAAGACCCAACTGGAGGATAACATCCCCAACTTCGTCCTGTTTCTGAGAAGCCATGGTCACCTCAGCTTTTTTGGGCAAAGACTAAGCATTTGTGAGACTGCTCGAGACTCAGGTGCACACCCCTGCCAGGAATCTTCCAGTGGTTTCTTATCTCCACTCAGGCTCCTTTCTCCCCATGCTCCGGAACTCTGCTTCCCACAAACTGAGCCGTTACATGTGCCAGATCCAACTTTCTAACGCAAGTGCCTACTGTGTGCCTCTCCAGTTCCTGAGCAAAAGAGCCTACTAATCTGAGAGCAGCTAGTTTTATACTAGCCCGAGTCAATGTCCATCCAGACATACCCAGCAGAGGGGAGGTGGTAGGCAGATACCCTTAAGTAGTATATCAGATACAAGATACAGTCTATAGTCTCCTCCAGGAGTGTACTGTGGTCACACACAGCACAGTGAGAGAAGTCAGCATGAGCTCTGGTGAACTAAAGAACTGTGTCCTGTCTAAAACACAAGAGCACACTCAGAGCTGTGGCCATCCTGGAGTGATGACAGTGTGGCAGAGATATTCTACCCCAACACTTCTAAAACGGGGCACGGTATAAGATTGCTATTATGATAAGCATAAGTCTCCCCACAGGGTCTGTGTCTTTAAAAATATATCAGTTCTTGGGTCAGTGAGATGGCTCAGCGGTGAAGGTGCTGTTGCCAAGCCTGATGACCTGACTTGGATCCCTAGGATCAACACAATGAAATGAGAGAGCCTCTCCAGATAGTTGTGTGTCTGTGTCTACAATGTCTGTGCGCCATGTTTGTCATCAGATCCCCCAGGAGCCTAAGTTGCAGGTGGTTATGAGCCATCATCTGGTTGCTGGGAACCAAATCCAGGTCATCTACAAGAATTGTAAGCCCTCTTAAGAAGTGAGGCACCTCTCCAGCCCATTTCTCTTATAAATGAAAAGTTTTCATGATCTGAAAACTCTAAGAGCTGGATGTGTGGATATACACTTGTAAGCTCATTGCTTAAGAGGCCGAAGCAGGAGAATTGAGAGTTCAAGGGCAACCAGGGCTATAGTGGGAGAGCCTGCGTCAAAACAAACAAACAAAAGGAGATACAACTGTTAAAAAAGAAGAAGGAGAAGAAGAAGTTTGAAAGCTGGGAGGTCTTGGTGCATACCTTTAATCTTCTCAATATTCGGGAAGCAGAGGCAGGCCCATCTCTGCGTTTGAGGCCAGTCTGGTCTATAGAGAGTTCCAGGACAGCCAGAGTCACACATAGAAACCCTGTCTCAAAAAAAAAAAAAAAAAAAAAAAAAAAAAAAAAAAAAAAAAAAAAAAAAAAAAAAAGTTTAGCTGCTGAGTGAAAGACAAGACACTGAGAACTGTTTTTGAATCCACATAACTTAAATTGTTGAGCCAGACTCTGGAATAACATTTTCCTGTCCAACTTGAAAAATCCCTGGCAATACAAAGGCAGTAATGGAAATGCTCAGAGACCTTTCCTGGACACAGACGGGAGCGCCCTGCTCTCACAGAAGACAAAAGCCAGGCGGAGAAAGGTCCACTGCAGCAGGAGCTGCTCAAAGGGCCAGGCAGGGTGTAGCACCTTGGTCAGGTTTGGACTTACCCTGACTGGTCCCCTGGGGTGAGTCATTTTGGCAGTAAAATAATTATAATAATGAGATCTTGTTTACTAAGATAAATCCAGTTACTATGCTCCACTCAGCTACTAAAAGAAAAAAGTATTGAGTAGAAAAATGTTGTGTATGATCTGGGGGTAGGAACTCAGGGCTAGCAAAGCTCTGTGTTTTGTTTTGCTTTTCTCTTTCTTTCTTTCTTTCTTTCTTTCTTTTTCTTTCCTTCCTTCCTTCCTTTTTTCTTTTCTTTTCTTTTCTTTTCTTTTTTTCTCTCTCTTTTTCTTTCTTGTCTCTTTTTTAGATTTAATTTACTTTAATGAAGGAATGTTTTGCTCACATGTGTGTCTGGTGTCTGTATCATGTGTGTCCTGGAATTAAAGTTAGAGATGATTGTAAACTGCCACGTGGGTGTTGGGAATGGAAGCCAGGTCCTCTGCAAGAGCAAGTTTCTTAACTGCTAGGCTATCTCTCCCGTCCCTGAACTTTGTGTTTTAGGCCTCACTGTGAGTGATAGATTCTCAACTGCTGTTCTTTGGTGGGGTTTGCACTTGTGACCTAAAGCAAATAAATAGCGGAGGAGAAAGGACGAGGGTGAGGCTGAGCAAAGCGTACAAAACTTCAGTCAGACAGAGAAACAAATCCGGAAGATCTTCTGTACAGCATGATGATGATGACTGTAATTAATAATAATGTATATTTGCTGGGAATGGTGGCACACGCCTTTAATCCCAACACTTAGGAGGCAGAGGTAGACAGATCTTTGTAAGTTCGAAACCAGCCTGATGTATGTAGCAGGTTTTACATCATAGGGCTACATAGTGACATCTGTCTCAGGAGATAAAGACTGAGCTTTGCAGAGACTTTTAAGTGTTGTCCCAAGTAAATAAGCATGGGCTGGCAGACATGCTGCTTACCCTGAGTTAGCTACTCACACTGTATACAAATTTCAAAAACATGATATTGTATACCATAATTATGTCCTTTTTTTTTTTTTTTCAAATAGAAGATGCAGTTTGGATAAGTTAAGAGGAAGGGGAAAAAGGAGGTGTGGAAGGGGAAAGCCTGCCTCTCAACAGCTCAAATACCATATAATAGCATTTCTGTCAGCAACAGACCAAGCATGGGGCTGTGGTCCCTTGGGTTATTCAGTAGCCATCTTAGTTTGTGTTTGGACCATGTATGATGTTCACACAGACTATATCCCATATTGTCCTTAAACAATACATGAGTGCAAGCGCCAACCCTTCAGCCTTTCCCAGATCTGCCCTCTCCCCCAGCAAGGTAGCACAAGGTAGCATGTTGAACCGAAGCAGCTCCATTAATCAGCCTGCCATATGCCAGAACCTCTACCTTTGTCTCTGCATTCAACTCCACAGAGGCCAGCCTATGGCCATGTCCAGGCAGTGCCTGCCCAGGTAGCTCCTAGGACTTGGAGCACACTGGCTCAGCAGGCTTCCAGGACAGCTGGCACCCAGCCAGAGGACATGGGTGTCATTTGCACTTTCAGGAGCAGACCTTCAGTAACTCAGAAGTCACTCATGGACCCAACCACCTGGAAAGCCACAGAGGCCCACAGCAGAGGGCCGCCCCGGGTCTCTGGGAGACTGAGGAGCACCTGCTTCCTGTCTTTGTTCTTTCTCTCCTGGGGCTCCTCTTCCATCCTTTCAGTGATTGGCGGAAAGGCCTGGCTACTCCAAACTGTTGCAGTGGCTTTTTGCTAGTTCTTGGTGGTGTCTGGGAAGAGACAACACTGGACAGACGGCTCTCATTTTTCAAGAATCTGGTGACTTACCCTTCACAGGAACCAGGCGAGGTCTTTAGCTGTCCAAATCTGGAAGAACGTTATCGTGTCTCGAGCTACGGTACAGTTTTGCTTTGTTGTCCGGTTGTAACCGGGTAGTTTGGGGATCCCACTGCTGGATGATATCTACGGGAAGGACCGGGAGCTGAAAGGAGGGGAACAGGACTACAGTCACCTCGAGATTGTGCTGTGGATGTTGGGCCACAGTACTGAAAAAAATTATGGCTTAGGAAGAAAAACATTGCATTGCATGGTCATGAACTAAAACTCCCAGGCACCAAAAACCGTATACGCTTCTATGCACACACCTGCACTGTCCAGTCTGGTTCCACTGTGGTACCGTCCCCATCTTCCATTATGTGACATGTACCTGCTATGGCACTTGTCAAAGTGTACTTGTCTTGGAGAAGCTTTACAATAACGGAAGGACATCACCTTCACCTTTAAAAGAAATACAGCAATCTGCCAGCCCCACGGGACCCAGCTGAATGTTTAATCAGGACTGCCTGAGGTACAGGTGTATTCAGGTGTCAGCAACTAATTAAAACAGCAGCAGACTCCAGGGGTTCCGACGACTTCATGGCCAAAAGCAAAATTCCTTGTGTGCTTTTTAGCCCATCAGCAAAGGTTTGTATGTGGAAAACCCTGGAGCCGAACAAAGAAACTGTTCTGGATGAGGAATGAAGTCTTGGCTCTCCCTTAGCAATTCCTGAATTGCCAGGCTAATCTTCTGCCAGGAAAACGTCCAGAAGAAAGAAAGATGACAAGGCTCAGGTTTGTTTAAAGCGTACACTCTGTTAAAGTGTCTGTGTTTCTGGGTCTAAACAGTTAAGCGGCTGCTGCCCAAGGTTCCCATCCCGCTCCAGTTCTGAACACAGCGCTGTGTTTTCCCTCTGGAGTGACGCCAGTCTATGGACGTTGCTAATAAGGATGGACTTCAAAAACGCTGGAGCTAGGCTCCCGCTTAGATGCTGAGCAGGGAACCTGAACCTCTAGAGTCAACGGGATTGCCATGAAGCTTGCCACCTCTCCAGGAGGGTTTTAGAACACTAGCCTTCAACCCAGCCGGGTCACGCATGGAACAGAATGCAGGAGAGACTTAAAGTGACCAAAACCCGGAGCAACACCTCAAGTAGAGGAGGTTTTGGAAGGAAGGCTGGGTATGTGAGAGACTGTTTCTCCTAGACAAGATTCCACACGTGAGTCCAACCAAATAGCTCACTGTGGGTGTGAGTTGAGAGGCGGTTTGAGGCCAAAGGAGTCTCTGCAAAGGTTCTTGCTTTCACACCCAGGCATTGCTCTGTGGTAGACTTTGCTTTTCCCCTTGTTAGGCCATCGCTAACAGCGTCTTCAACATTCAGGGTCTGGTGCTGGCTCTGTCACCCAGGCTTTGGTACCTCCCCACCTCATGCCTGCAGCCCAACCACTTTTAATATTCCTTAACGATTTGAGTGATGTTTTCACTTCCTACTTCCTGTGTTGTTCACGTCTGCACTGTGCCCTGGCCTGTGCGTGTTATAGCAAGTAGGGATGCTGGTGTATGGTTGAGAGGGGGAGGGACAGGAGAGGGGCGGGGGAGACTGAGAGAAGGGGAGAGAGGAAAGAGAGAGAGAGAGAGCACTTTGTGTGTTTTCTGTTTAAACCTGCTCCATTTCACTGGACAAGTAAGGCTTCCCTTGCTGCCTCAGTGCACACCTGTCTCAGCCAGGTCCATTGCACCAGGTGTGTGTACCCACTTAACTTAGCCATGAAGGTGGAAGGAAGTCGTTGTACGGTATGTGTGGATGTTAGTAGTTTCTGAGCTGTGTTCTAGGAGGGGAAATTCCAAGCGAGATAGTCTGGGTGATGATTCAGGACCTTGTTGTTATCCTCTTTAAAATTTCCTGCGTTCCAAAAGCGAGCCCAACCCCCAAGCCCCTGGATGCTTGGAGCTGTTTACAGGCGTCCTCTTACACAAATGAGCTCTGTAAACAGTAACTCTCTGGGCTGCCTCCAGTCCCACTGGCTTCTAAGGGGGAAAAACAGAGGGATTTCTCCCTAGTGCCCTTCTGCTGACCTTGCTTGCCCGGGAGGGGAGCTGACTGAGGGAAGGCTGACCTCACCCCCTAACAGCAGGATTTCCTGGGACATAGAGAACTCCATTCTTCTGCGGTCTGCCATATGAAATCTATAAGCTTCCAGAGCAGATTAGGGGGACAACTAATATTGGTTCCTTTTGGACTTCAGCATGGGGTCAAGCAAACACACAAAGCCATCATTATGCTCCCTGGAGTCCTAAGGACCTTCTACGTCAGCTGCTGGCAGAGGGGGTGGGGCAGCGAGGTGGGGCACGGTCTAGGAAGAGTGCTGGCTGCGGCAGGAAATCGGGCTGAAAGGAGATGTAAGGGCTTTGGTGGGAAATAAATGGCACAATGTTGTTGACGGAAAAAGATCTTGGCAGGAAGGTTGTTGTGAGTGTTCTGTGGTTTAGAAAGGAATTTCCTACAGGCTGGACTAACCATTGAAAATGTCTGTACCTTCAGGAGTCCCGGGCACGCAGTAGAGCCTCGCTGGGGGAAATGTCAGCTTGGACCATGGGCGCCCGCGGTCTGGACAAGCGAGGAAGTTTCTTTAAGGTAAAAGGAAGCCGGATTTGGGATCTCAGCTCTGCTTCCTCTGCGTGGCTGACTGGGGAGCTGCAGGCACCCAAAGCTGCAGATTAGAGCTTGGAAGCCCGCTGGCTGAACCAGCTGGGGCCAGGGGAGCTTGCCTGAGAGCAGGGTTGGTGCTCACAGCAGGACCCGGCTTTTGTGACTTAATACTTCCTCACTGGCTGGGGACTGGGGCAGAGATGCCACTCTGTAGGACCCTGGAGAGACTGATCTGGTGAGCTGTTCCGGTTTTTTTCAGCTGGGGAATTTTATGAAAGCTGGACTTTGCTTAAAATTAATGGTGTGGGACCAGTGTATTCGCCTGACTGAACCATTAAAGTACTGCAGAAAAAGAAAACCAAAGCAAAACACCAACGATTCCTGGACCTCACCGTAGGCTGATTAAATATTAGTTCCGGGTGTGTTTTTCCAAACACCCAAAGGTTTCTCGTGGTGAGGCAAGGGTAAGACAAGATTCAAACCAGACAACTTTTCTGTATCTTGTAGACATTGTTGGGACTAAAGTAACTTTCTGGCTTGATGAGGGAAGTTTTAAAGGGTATTTTATAGAGAGAGAGTGTGCGCATTTAAGATTAGATAGTCATTTCTAATGTTTACTTGCAAGTTAATTTCCCTTTTGTGGCTTTTTGTCTTGCTTACTTATACCCTCAAATAAATGCAAGTTTTATTTTGCAAAATCCTGAATCATGGCCCCTATCCTGAAAATAATAGGAGAAAGAGGGTTAAATGTGCACACTTGAAAAGGATTGCAGTCAGGTGTTCCAAACAATAGCCGTTGTCCCCAGAGGAGGAACAAATAAAGAAATTTTATTGCTTTATTACTGAGGGGAAAGGTGCTTACATTTAGTAACTCTAAAGCCCTCAACTGTTAATAAGGATGTCTTTGCTCCTATCTGTGCTCCCTGTTTCCAGAGAGATTGTGACGGATGCCGCATCAAAGGTTGACTGTATAGACAATCCCCCAAAAGCCTTGTCAATAGAGAAAAGCTGAGTTTATTGCTGAAATGAGGACACCCTCAGGACAACAGTCATAATGGTGTCTAGGTGAGGGACCACTGGAAGGTGTATTGATGGGGTTTGGATGTCAAGTCCTAAGTCCTTCAGAAAGCGATTGGATTTTAGCAAAGCTTGGTAGGTGACATCCCGGAGCTGGTGGACAGAGGTTCTTGAGGGGAGTCGTTGAGCGAATCATTGAAAAGCAAGTTGTTTTCCCAAGTGAGCAAACTGTTGGGATTTCCAGTGGCAAATAGAAACACTATTTCTTGGTGTATAGCCTTGACTCTGGACAAGATCCTAGAAGAATTAAGTCGTATTGACACAAATGACCTTCGTTCTTAGTCCAGTAGTTAAGCTATGTCCACATAAGTAATCTCAAGCCTCAATTAGTTTACTCAGCGTTCATCAGACCCATGTAACAACTAATTCTCACATGAGACAGATGAGAGGAGGTGAGTCCTTTGGTCTCTTGGGGACCTAGTGCTGAACCCCAGAACCCTAGATTGTATCTTACACTGGGCTATGCTTGCAAAGGCACCATCTCAAACCCTGCTTTATCCCAAAGCATTGCCTAAATTAGCCTAAATATTGGCTAGTCCCTAATTACCACCTTAGGATGTACAGGGAGCCCTGTGGAATCATAGCTTACATAGTAGTTAGACTTCAAAGTCAAGGCAAAGGAAGGAAACAGAGAGTGGTCAGACTGTGTTTGAAATCTTTTGCGGAAGAGGTCCTGCTGGAGCCAGTGCACCATCCATCTGAAAGTTGGTTTTGGTCAGTTGTTTGTTTTCAGCCCTGGGAAAGCGGTTGTTTTCATTTTTAATTTTCAGTAGAGAAGGAGGCACAGCAATTGACTTGTAATACTGTTTTATGTTAAGGGAAGGAATCAGCCGGGGAAGAGACGGGAGCTAACTAAGCACACTGTGAGCCCTGTTTCTTGAACTCTCCTGGGTCAGACCTTTTGGGAAATTCCAGCAAAGATGTCTGAACCTCTTTTTATTATCTATATTTCTGACAGAACTTAAATTTTCTGCTTTCTTTAGGTTAGATGGTCATGTAAATGGCAGCCCACTTTTATATAGGTTCCTCCCCCTTCCTCATGTTGATGCGCACTGTTGATCTGTATTCTTTGCCAGCGTTAGGCATAGAGTTATCCACAAGGATAAAGTAACGCCCTTTGAACATTTATTAATAGCAAACTGGAATCCAGTGGCCCACATGATATGCCCCTCAGCACATGCGAGGACACAAGGGCTCTTCCATGATGCCACATGTTTTATTTAGAGCCATGTCTTTAAAGCACGCGTGATCCCACCAAACGCTGAGCCAGGCCAGCTGGAGAAAAACCAAAAGCCATTCCTGACCTCTTGGAACTTTTAGTCTGGTAGCAAAGAAAGACAACTACCGAAATCAGCCAACACCAGACGCAGTATTGTCCGTCGTGAAGAGGACAGTCCCTGGGATGGGAAGTAAATGGAGCCTTTGAGGCTAGGCGCCCTGCCCTGGGGTTCCAGAGGAACCTCTATTAAGGAAGAGAATGTTCACTTGACAGCTGAGATTGGGAGGCAGGAGTGAAGCTGAATTTCAGAATGACGCTTCTGCGGCGGTAAAACACTTCTCTGACACTGAGGATGAGGATCCTGGGTTCTGTGCTGAATACCACATTAGGGTTATCATCCTTCCCGGCTATCAGTGCCCTGTGGTTCCGTGCAGAGCTCAATCATTGAAAGACACCCAGCAACCTTGTCCTCATCACACCTCTCCCTATCCAGTGTGTGCTCTAAGCCAGAACTGCTAAACACCAGTGTCAAGCTTCGATTTACGGTTTCTCAAGTGTCCTGGCTTGGGAAAACAACTTAGGTTAGAAAACACAAGGCACATGGGAAGGCCCGGATGGTCTGAGCATCCTGGAATAACTGTGGCTGCCCTTGGTCACTGTTCCTGCCGGGTCACATCCCGGAAGCCACATAATTCCTATGCTGGACACACATGTTTTCCAGTTGTTCAGAGTACCATGATTAATTTTCCTTAGCCACCCATGACAAATGCTGTCTTCCTGCCTTATTAGGCCTCTGTGAAAGCAGGGGGAGATAGAGAAACATGGAGCCCTAGACTGAGTAAAAAAGGTGTCAGTAACTAGGTAATAGATCTGAACACTGACGACAACAGATTTGAAGGGTGAAATGGATGAACAAGTTTCTATAAGATGAGAGAGTTATACAAGAAAGTCTCCCAGGCTGGAGACATTCCAGGTGGACCTCATTTAGGAACACAGATACTCAGTCACCATGATCCTTCCTAATCCTAGATCTCACAGCTTCCTCCAGACGGTCCCTACCCAATTTAGGGACCCAGTACTGACATATCTTTTATAAGTCCAAGCCCATACCCTTCTTCTACTACATCTGCCATCTGCTTAGGATGTCACTCTTCCATGAGTAGACATCACAGTTGATGCTCACCACCAAACGCATCCATGGTTCTGAGTTACCTGCTTCAGATCAAGTCAACAGGCTCATCCTTCGTGTTCTAGGACCACCAGGTTGTATCTGCCTTTTCTTCAACTCCCTGTCACCTCTTCTGCTGCAGCAGCATGCATCTGAGACCAAACCATTGACTGTCAGTCTCCAAGGTTTGCTCTTGTATCACCTGTCCTTGTCCTCACCCTCTGCCTCTGAGCTGTCCTTCCAGGCTGGGCTGACCTACTTTATCCAATGGTAGCAAAGCTCACACAGGCTGAATGAGTGGGGATCTTCCTTCACTTTTGTCTGGAGATAAAAACCAAGTAGAAATAGTGTGTGAGTGTGTGTGTGGCAGGGAAGGGGGGGTGTGTGAGTATATGACAGCATTCAGTGTGGGGAGCTTGGGAGATGGCTTGGTTGATAAAGCACTTGCCTCACACGTGTCTGTTCAATCCCCAGAACTCAGATTAAAAAGCTGAGTAAATGTAGTGCCATACACTTATAAGTCCAGGGATGGCAAGATGGGAGGCGAAGACAGGTAGGTCCCTGGAGCTCATGGCCACATAACTTAGCCTATTTTTAAAAGTTTTATGCCAATGAGAGCTCCTGCCTCGAAACAGAGAAGGCACCTAAGAAACAGCATCCACGGCTGGCCATCCCTTGACCTCCAAGTTTGCACACACACACACATGTGCATGCACTCACATACACACACACACCTGCACAAAACTGTGTGCACACATGTAGAGATAGTATAAAGAAAGGCCTAGCTGTGGTCCCAATATAGTTCCAGGATTTAAACTTCAGTCCACAACTTCAGCTCCATCAGAAGTGTTTCCTAGTCTTTTATCATTATGACTCAGCCCCCAAGAGGAAGGTCTCCACACGCACCGTGAAGAATAATGCCAGGTGACCAGCACATACCACCCACATGTGTAGGAATGCCTTTGAGCTTCCTCTCCTGGCCCACCCTCGCCTGCCTGAACTTGTGTGTAGAGTTCCCCTGTACTAAGTGGGAGTTTTGCCTGCCTGGGCCTGAGAGACAATGTGAACGTTGATCTTAATTAACCAGGAAAGAAATGTGTTTGGATCACAGAGACCCTGCTCACCTTTGCAGCACAAGTGCCTGAGCCTTTTGGGCATCTCTGGACCCATCACCATCCAGTTGAGAACAACTGGAGTGTGGAACACTGTTAGACTTACCCAGCACGCTTAGGACGTTGAGTTCCAGCCTTACCCTAAGCTGGCTTCATTCAAGGACCCTAATCACTGTGGGGGCTCCATTTTAGAGACCCGTCTATGTGCTTGGTTTGCACAGGTTAGACCAGGTGGTGTGCTGTGCTTGCCTGTTAGAAATTGAAAACCTGTAGTTACATGTCATAGACACCACAGGGGAGCTCTCTGGCATGGTAAAGGACGGGGGTGCTTTGACTAAAACCCAGATTTTAGATTCTCTTCATCTCAGCCGAGTCCCCTTAACTGCCAGTCTTTCCCGGACACCTGAAATGGTAATCAGTCTTCAGGAATCCAGCTGGAACTGAGCCAGTCTCACTGCCGCTTGGACCTCAGCAACTCTCCCTGCATTTGAGTTCTCAGAATGTCTCTGTATAGCCGTTCATTTCTCCACGCGTACAAACAAAGACAATTCACTCTGGAGTAACAGTGGAAAGACACGGCAGAGGAATGAAAAATGACAGATAGGACCCCAAAGACCATTTTAGCCAAAATTGGATGGAGCAAACCCTTTTGTGGATGTGTGAATTAAAAGCCTTAGAGAAGAGTGTAACTGTCCCTTTGGCCTCCCTGTGTGTCCCCTAGAATGTGACTAGATGGCGTCGCCTACCAGTGTCCAGGAAGCTCACTCCTATGGTCTAGCACCAAACACACCAAAATACCTCGTGGTGGAAACAATGGTGATGAGAAATTTAGTCAGAGTAGCAGTTCATTTGTGATGTTACAAAGCTTTGGTATTTGGCTTCTGCTTCCCATAAATACATTTTTTTTCACAGATAGCAGCTGATAGAAAGGCTATATCATTGTCTCATGGGAACATATGCACGCTACAGATATAATTTAAGATTTTCTAGAGTCACGTGAAAATGTTTTTGTTGTGTTTGTTTTTAAAAAAAACACATAAGTAAAGTTAATCTCAAAAAGCAAACTTTATTTGGCCCTGTGTATCTACAATATCTGGTGAAAATGAAAATTATTAATAAGAATTTTTCATTTTTGTACTATATTTTTAATTGACAATAGTATATTTTACCAGGGACAGCATGTCATTCTGAAATATGTGCCAAAATACATTTTTTTTAAAAATCCATCTTGCATTCTACACTCACGCATGTCTCAGTTTGCATCACTTATGTCTTAAGTGCTCAGCAGCCCTACATAGCTAGCGACTGCCACACTGTGCAGCAAAGATTTAATATTTTTCTGGCCTAAACAGATTCTTTTACAGGTGGGAAAGCAGATTAGAGCCAGATAATGTAGCACATGGGGGTTGGCCTAGTCTGGCTCTGCCTCGAGGTATGTAACCATCCTGGCAAGAGAAAAAGCAGCCTAAGGGGAGAAGCATGGGCCCTTCCCTTCAGCTATTAAACTGTTGAGTCAAGGAACCCCAAGAAATTCATATTACCCAAGGAGTCGCTTATGCTGGGAGAAAGACAAGAATGATACCTGATGCTAACCATGAAGGAATTCTCACACAGTTCTGCTGGAGCTGAGACAGTGGTGTTTCAGGGATGGTGTAGTCTCACAAACCCTTACCTCTGCTTGAGCATAAACCTCGTGCTAGGTAGTGTGCGTGATCACTGACCTCCTTTATTTTTGCTTCTTCCCAATGTTTTTGGCCACCATGAATTAATCTTGCTTCGTTTTCTCTTTAGTCCCCCTATTGAGGACAGTGGCTAAGCCTAGCTCATTAGGGTCTCCAAGACCCAAGCTTTGACCCCAACAACCCTGGGACCCTAGTACTTCCACCCCACGTGGCTCAAGCGATCTAACTGGCTTTGCAGTATTTCTGGATTGATCATTCTGGAAATTCCATATGGAGCAGTCACAGGGACGGTGGCCTTCTCTGGAGAAGACACTTTTTTGGTGTACAGACAGGCCTCTCCCCTGTGACCTCAAAGACTTTAGACCCCAGATCAGCCCCAGAGTATGCCTTTCCAGAAATGCCTGAACTTATGAGATAACAGGTGCTGTGTTTGTCAAAAGCGGTGAGCACACGTGTAGAGTGGAATCGTAGGACCGTTTCCAGCACACTGTGGCCCGCAGTGTCTGAAGCTGGATGTTGCCTGCTGGTCTCCACGTAAGCTTCATGGGACTTTGTCATTGTTTTTAAACAAAACAAAAACCTTGAACTGCCTGGTAACAAATATCTTATCCTAGCAAAAGGATCGCTTGAGCAACCTAGATAACGTAGACCCAGTCTCAAAAACTAAATAGCAAGGCTAAGATAGGTATGGCAGCAGACACCCGTGAGATTTAAGTTAGCGGTGAGGGTGAAATAGCAGGACTTTACTTGAACCCACAGATTCAGGACCAGGAAAGAAGGAAGGGAATGAGAGAGAGACAGATGGAAGCCGCTTTGGAAAATGGTGTGCGTCACCTTCCTGCCTGGGTTGTAAAATGAATTGGTTCCAATGTGTGCTCTGAAGATATCTGATATGGCTGCGGAAGCCACGGTATTATCACTGCTCTCTGACATGCCGCTGCGAACACTTCTGTGGCAGGAGAGGGGGGCATTTAGTTGTATTTGCCGTGTGAATGCGTTGATTTCTGTCTCGCTTCAGACCTGTGCTGTAGCGGCATGGGTCATCTGTGATTGCTTTCTCTATGTATCAATTACGTGGGGGAAATTCTCATTCTTGCTTTCAGTGTTTCCAGAACCATGGCTTATCTCAGTCCTGAAGGTGCAGGTCACTGATGGTAGCTTGTTCAGCTCAATAGTTTTGGCAGCCACAGCTTGCATGGAGGAGCTACTGGCCTCTAGTGGCCAGAGGCCAGAAGTGCTGCCAAACTTCCTACAAAACACAGGCTCATTAACCAACCTTACATTTTAGTAGTGCTAGGGTTGAGAGGTGTAAATAAAGACGGAGATAATCCTTGCCTGAGGTTTCTCTAGCTGGGCCTGCATTGGGCCTTCTGGAAGGAAAGGAAAGGAAAGGAAAGGAAAGGAAAGGAAAGGAAAGGAAAGGAAAGGAAAGGAAAGGAAAGGAAAGGAAAGGAAGAAAGTATACTCGTCCATTTAGCACCCGCTAGTCTACTGCTTATCCAGGGCAGAGCTGTTCTTACTGGCTTGATGTTGCATAGCTTGACTAACGTGTGGTCTGTAAGCTGAAGTTTTCAGTAAACTGGCTGGCTGGGTGAAGAATGTGCAGTGTGTATGGGCATAGTTTACATGCGGGATTCAGGCATCCACCTGGAAGGGAACCAGCACCCACGATGGCAGGGCCAGTCCTAGCCTCTGAGTGTACGGTACCTGGGAAGTTCATAACAGTTAGAGAAACCTGGGCTTGGGGGACGGGAGGGAGTGTAGGACTCCCTGTGTAGGGGCTGAGAAGCCTTCTTGGGGAGGTGAAGGGTAGGCTGAATTGTGTGGGGGATAAAGATGCAATGAAGCTGCTGACGCCGGGGCCTGGGACAGTATGGGAGGCTCTGCATAGAACCAGGAGTCAGGGCAGCAGGAAATGAGAGCAGACGGGGACGGGGCCAGTTTTGCAGCTGGGTGAGAGGCTGAGATTCCCTTCTTAGTGCATTTAAGAATTGAGGAAGACTTTGAGAAGACAGACACAGAGTGTCACGTTTATGAAAGTCACCCCCGAAAGCCGAAGTATAACTATCTTTCCGAATTTCCTCAGAGGACACCAGCCATTTGAAACTAGCCCGACAGCCTCTCTGCACATGGTTCTTCATGTGCCTGGCAGAAGTTGCCAGAGATGTCCCCTTTGCCCCAGTTTCCCACCAGCTGGTCTTTACAGACACTTGGAGGGTAACAAAGGAGGAATATTGAAAACTCCTCTCTCTCTCTCTCTCTCTCTCTCTCTCTCTCTCTCTCTCTCTCTCTCTCTCTCTCTCTCTCTCGCTCTCTCGCTCTCTCGCTCTCTCACTCTCTCGCTCTCTCGCTCTATCTCTATCTCTATCTCTCTCTCGTCCCAGGGCTGGGGTACATCTCATTCACAGACCATGAGTTTAGGTACGTTGAGCCCTCCTCCTGAAAAGACTAGCCTCAAACTCTTTGTAGCTGAGGATGACATTGAACTTCCAATCTTTCTGCCTCTACCACCTCCTGAGGGCTGGGATTTCAGACATGCCCACATCACCCACTTTATGTGGTATTGGGGATCAAACCCAGGACTCTCTGTATGATAGCCAAGCACTCTGCCACCTCAGCTACATCCCAAGGCAATTGGCCAATACTTTTTCAAAAAAATGAATTCAAGGAGCACCACATGTGGAGTGGAAGAGAAGCTGCAGGAGATAGGATGGAGTCATTGCGGACAGTCACCAAAGTGCATCCCTCAAAAGTAAAGACCTGAAAGTCAGGTCTATTTATATACAGCTGCACACACACTCACACACACAGTAACAACAACAACAAAAACACATGCCAGGGCCTTTGATCTGCCAAAAGACCAGAGAGTAAGGGTGTCACTCAGCCAGTCGGGAGTGGTCACATGTGCTGCGTGACAAGCTTATGCTCTCCCTCCGGCTCTGGCTTCTTGCAGGAGCTAAATCCTGTCTTACCATGTTGGTAATTCAGGACACATAATACTGCAGAAATGACCGCTTTGAAGATAACACAGGGACTTCAGTAAGCAAGGAAGTGAGGTCAAGGGTCTACTATCACCCATCTAGGTGCAAAGCAGTACACAGGCTTGTGGGGTCCAGAATTGCATCCCATGCAGGCAGTATTGCCTGGCTCTCTGGTGTGTTTAAAAATTAATTAAAATGTAAAAATACAAAAATAAAGAAGACAGTAACACAACGACTCAGAAGCTAGAAATCTAGATTTGTGTGTATGTTTCCTGGGTTTTGGTTGTTTTTTTTTTTTTTTTGGCATGTAATATATTTTTATTTAAATGTTAAAGTGGTCTTCACCATGGACAACAGGAGAAGGCTATCTAAGGCCAGATGCACACAGCTCCATTGGCCAACGGAAAATGACCTCTGCCATATGACACTGGTGCTGCTGTGACTGGCAGCTTCCTGGGGAAGGAGCTGTCAGGACTCTCGAGGCTGTTCCCAGGAACTGCACTAGGCTGCTCTCAGCAGAGAAATAAACTTCCTGACTTCTCTGGCTTCCAGACAGGCCCTCTACCCCAGGCAGAGCTCTTGGCCCCATGTCTTATCTCCAGAGGGAAGGAAATGCCACGAAATGCCCACCAGCCAGGGAGGAGGTGCAGATGCAGAGAGGCTGAGCTGGAGAGGAAGAGGGTGGTGTGGGCTTGCACAGCCTCCAGGTCTAGACCTATGGGGATTTTCCCTCCTTCCCCAGTCCCACTTTTCGGAAGTCAGAGCCCAAGGTTACTTTAGCATCTCAGAGCTGTGTGCGGCCTGCTTCCTGGGAAGGCCCTGGCCTGTCAGCTACTGCACAGCTCCTCATGGTCTCTGAGCCTCCTTTTCTCCATGTATAAGATGGGATGAACCACAGTCTCTGCTCCATGGTGCTTAGGACAAGTAAATTGAGTGGGATGGTGGATTGAGCCTGCTGTACACATGACCTCACAGGAAGGGGCAGCTGTTGTCAGCTGGAGCTAGTTAACTGGGTATCTTTCCTGCCTCCTTCCCTCCCTCCTGCCTTCTTCCCTCCTCCGTCTCCTCCTCCTCTTCTTCTCCACACCCTGCCCCAGAGAGCCTCCTGCCTCAGCCTCCTGAGTACAGCCCCATGGTCATAGATGCAAACAACCATGTCTGGCCATGGTCTACTATTTACTAATAAGTTTTAGAACATGCCTATCTTAAAACTACTTTCTCTCTGTTGCTTCAAGAGGTGTTTTGTTGTTAATAATTTTTATGATTTAAATAAAATGCTGTGGATCCCTGAGGGGCCCAGCAGCAGAAATGCTGCAGGTCTCTGCATGGCAGCAGCGGGCAGAGGGCCATGAGACCACACAACAGGTCCCCCAGCATCGGTGGGCAGCTTGCAGCGGGTCCTGAGACCACAGGGGCCATGGGAGCCCCCAAGTAGCCTGCAGGCCATGAGGGCCAGCAGGTCCTAGGCACGGCTGGTGTGAGAGACAGAAAAGAAGGGACTTGGGCTGCAGGGTGGCAGGCAGGAAGGAAGATCTGCCTGCCTCAGCAGACAGGGGTGGGGGCTTATCTCTTAAAGGAACAGGACAGACCATTACAATAACGATGATATTGTTGTTGTGGAGACGGGCCTCATTTGGTGCCGGCTGACTTTGAACTCCCTGCATATTGAGGATGACCTTGAATTTACGACTTCCTGCCTCTGCTTCCTGAGTGCCAAGATGACAAGCCTGGGCCACCACACCTGATTTGTGCAGTGCTGGGGATGAAGTCACTTTGTGCCTGTTGGGCAAGCACTCTTCACTGAGATCCATCCCCAGCCCTCGGCAGTTGTGGTTGGTGTTTTGTTTTGTTTTGTTTTGTTTTGTTTTGTTTTGTTTCTGAGACGGGGTCTGCCTAGATAGCCCAAACTTCTCTTGAAATCGCTGTGTAGCCCAGGATGAACTCCAACTTCTAGCAGTTTCGTTGATATGAGAATCAAGTGTCATGCCCAGTTCAGAGTGTACTTTTTACCTTCCTGTGCCTATGGCATTGACTTCCTGAGAAGTCTCCAAAGTCGGGACAGTGCAATCCTGTCTCCACCCATCACAGCTGCAAGGCCATGGCTTCAAGGCTTGGTGAGGGCCATCCAAGAAACGTCCTGTTCTCCTCCATAAGAACGAACTTTATAAAAGGTTTGAATAACAAAGCAAGGTGAGTCATGCTAATCCTTGGGTAAATAAATGAATGTTGGAAAGAAAGACTCATCACAAAAAGCAGGAAGTTTCAAGAGGGCTGAGGAAATGTCAGGCCACTGAGAGCAGCCTTCATTTACTTGTTCAGCCTCTAGTTTGAATTTTCAATATTCTTCAAAATCGGACTGGAGACGCGGTAATTACAGTCAGCAGGAGCTGGAGGACCCCCTTCCATTCAGAAGTTTCTGAATGGTTGCATCCCTACTATTGTATCTGAAAAGAGCTGACTTAGGGACAAGTGATGGGAATTACAGGCAGGATGCAACATGCATGTCCTCCAGGTTTCGGTGTTGGTCTACCAAAGGAGATAAACAGGTGCACCTGTCACCAGAGCGGCTTGGCTTCTGGCTTAATGAGGTTCTAGCCTGGATGTCCCTTGCCATGTATTCATATTTGTGTGCGTGTGTGTGGAGGCCAGAGTTGGCATCCAGTGTCATCTTCCTCTATTGTTTTTCAATGTTATCAATGTTGTTGCTTTTGTTTTTTGTTTGGTTTGTTTTCGGGACAAGGTTTCTCTGTGTAACAGCCCTGGCTGTCCTGGAACTCACTTTGTAGACCAGGCTAGCCTCAAACTCACAGAGATCCACCTGCCTCTGCTTCCAGAGTGCTGGGATTAAAGATATGCACCACTATGCATGGCTCAACTTTTTTTTTTTTTAAGATAGTGTCTCACTATGTAGTCTTGACTGTCCTAGAACTCACTATGTTGACCAAACTGGCCTCAGATTCCCAGAAATCCTCCTGCTTCTGCCCCTGAAATGTTGGGATTAAAGGAGTATACCACCATGCCTGGCTCTATCTTTGTTTTGCAACGGTGTCTAGTTGAACCTACTAACTAGACCACTGGCCAGTGAGCCCGCACCCTCACCCTGACCCCTTTGTCTTCTCCCAGTTCCCCATCACTGGGTGTCCAAGTATACACCTTCACACCAGGCTTTTTAAATGAGTGTTAGGGATCTAAACTCAGGCAGATCATGCCCACTCGGCAAACACTTTACACACGAAGTCTCACCTCTCTAATCCCACCAAATAAAATTCATGTTTTTCTCAAGTTTTTTCAAGTTTTCTCATGTTTTTCTAAGTTAACAATGTAGTGAAATGGAAAGTCACACCTTTCTGGAACCATTTATAGCCACATCCTCTGGGTGAGTTCAGTAAAGACAGATGTTCATGCAGGGTACAGGTAATCTGAGCATTTGGGAGGTGGGAGTATCAGAAGTTCAAGGTCATCCTCTTTGGCTATACAGTGAATTTTAGACCAGCTGTCACAAACAAAACAACAACTGCATATATGTATGTATGTGTGTGTGTGTGAATGCATATGTATGTAAATGTGTACATGTGTGTATGTCTGTATATACGCATATGTGTGAGTGTATATGTATGTGTCTATATGTGTGTGAATGTGTGTGTAAATATGTCATTGTGTATATATGTAAACTGTATTGTGGTATATGTGCATACGTGTGTGTGTGTGTGTGTAGTGTATATGCATGGGAGTGTGTGGGGATGTGCATTCACATATACTCCTGTGTGCTAATGTTCTCACACACTCAGTGGCTGTCCTCATCAGTGCCATGAGCTGACTTTGGCTGGGGCCCTAGCCCACAACGTGCTGGATATATTCCTTACACTAGCTCTCTTCAGTTTCCCACCCAACCACCATTGTCCAGTATACCTCTTACAAGTAAGCAAACTAAGGCATAGGACAGTTACATTCTTGCCTCAGGGGCACCACAGGAACAGAGAAGACTTCAAACCATGACTATGGGTCGCAGACTCATCAGGAACCTAGAGGTTAACCTCTCCCTAGAACAAGAAGTCCTGTCTGGTGACCACTGGCACTGGTCCCAATGGCCCAGAACTGCCAGTCTGAGCAGGAATGGGTGTGTCTCCCCGAGCAGCTGGCCTCACTTCTGCTGTTCCAAGTGTACATTATTACAGATTTTAAGGGCAAGGAACAGAACTGACAAAATGTTCCAGAAGAAAGAGCAAAGTATCTGGACCTTGATGGACAGGCCTTTAATCCTGGCACTCGCAAGGCAGAGGCAGGTGGATCTCTGTGAGTTTGAGGCCAGCCTGGTCTACAAGTGAGTTCCAGGACAGGCAGGGCTACACAGAGAAACCCTGTCTTGAAAAAACAAAAACAAACAAGCAAAAAGAATGTGTAAAGTGAGTTTTGGAGACACTAAAAACCAAGAAAATTGTTCCCAGCCGCTTGCTGTCACTCCTGTACATGCTGTTGGAAGGAGTTTCCATTTCCTGAGAGAGGAGTGGTTTTTACTGATAGAGTTTTAAATTTCATAAAAGTTGCTGTCATAGCATGGCAATTCCTGTAAACCCATTCGTTGCCCTGGTTCCAGCTCTCTAATTGCTTACACTTGTCCCCACTTGCTCTGTTATGCTGTCTTCATAAGTACACGAGAGTGCAGTGGTGTCGGGATGTGTGTGTATCTGTCTGTCTGTGTGCGTGTGTTGTCTGTGTGATTTCCTCTTTCTATAAGGAGCTACATACACACAGTAGCATATTTTCTGAGCCACTTTGAGAATATACTAAAGGAACCCCAACTATGTAGCTCTGAATCCTGAGAACAATGCCTTTTATTGATTGATTGATTAATTAATTCATTCATTCATTCATTCATTATTTTGAGGCACGGTGTTACTGTAAGCCTAAGGTGGCCTTGAACTCAAAATCCTCCTGTCTCTGCTTCTAGATTTCTGGGAATGCAGGTGTGTCCCAGCTATAAACCCCGTTATTTCATCACAGCCCATGATGAAAACTGAGAAAATAAGCATTGATCAAAGTCTTCTCTAGCCCATCATCTGGGTGTGTTGATGGCTCCAGCTGTCCTTAAGTAACTTCTTTTCCCATCTTCCTAGATCCACACAGGGTCTCCCATAGCGTTCATGTGTCATGAGTCCTTTGTCTCCAAATGATGCTGTTGCATTTGTTTAGCTGATTGAATGTTTAATTTCCTACTGAGATGTCATGTGTTATAGACAGTACTTCCATCAATGTCCAGTCTAAATTTTCACTAAGTTCGTATACTTGGTGCTGATTTTAAATGGTGTTTGTGTGTGAAGCCGAGGAATAAACGTCGTGACTCTTAGAATGGCTGATTGTTGTGAGTGAGTGAGTGAGTGAGTGAGTGAGTGAGTGAGTGAGTGAGTGAGTGAGTCCAAGAGCTGGTGGCATGATTCAATGTTAGCAAGTTTCCCAGCCTGTGCAAGGGCTGAGGTTCCGTCTCCAGTGTCACCCATGTGATGGGTCATCTTCAGGGTCAAGGTGGCTGGCTTAGAATCATTAGGATATCAGAGCACACCTGTCTCTGAGGGCATTTCCAGAGGATTAACCAAGAAGGAATCACTCACTTCACCATCTCAAGAGCTGGAAGCACAGGTAGAATACAAGCAGACAAGGGGTAAGGGGAGAAAGGCCAGTACCCACCCCCTCACCACTCCATGCCTGCTTCCCACTTACTGCTTTGTCTTGTTGTGAACTTCTATGTCTGCCATGCCTTTCCCAATCCAGCAGACTGACCCCTCTGGAACTATGAGCCAAAATCGGCCCTTCCTTCCACAATGTGTTTTTCCAGTCATTTTTTATCACAGTGATAATAAAAAATAACCAATACAACTAGAAACTAAACAAACAAACAAAAAACATGAATGAAGCTGGGCGGTGGTGGTGCACACCTTTAATCCCAGCACTCGGGAGGCAGAGGCAGGCGGATCTCTGTGAGTTTGAGGCCAGCCTCGTCTACAAGAGCTAGTTCTAGGACAGGCTCCAAAGCCACAGAGAAACTTTGTCTCAAAAAACAAAAACAAAAACAAACAAACAAACAAAAACCATGAATGAGCCTGCTGTGTAGATATACAGCCAGCCACCATGACCTTAGGACCACACAATGGAGGAAAGCTAGAGCCTCTGGTAGCTTGTCAGAACTTTGTATGCATATACCACATTTTATTTACATGTCCTTTTATCTGTGGATTCTGGACTTGCTTCCACCTCTTGGCTGTTGTGCACAGTGATGCTAAGAACCGAAGTCGGAGTCCTACGGCAGCTGACACCTATTTCTGACTATCCACTCTTGGTGTTTTGATAGTTAGATTAAGCTGAGCATTAAAAACAGGTTCCAAAGCTCAGCCTCAACTCCAAGAATCTTTCTCAAGTATGTTTCAGCTTGATTCAGACAAAAGTCATATGTCCACAAAATTTTCTCAGCTGAAGAGAAATACTATAAATCAGAATAAAAAGGGCTTCCCACTGTTCTCCATAGACACAAGGAGAGAGAGACTTGGTGTTTGAGCTTGTCCAGGTTGATCATCCCTGTTACATCAGATGGGCCCTCCTGGGATATCCCAGCCCAGCATCTTGGTTCTAGAATGTCAGTCACACTAGAAAGATCCTGGCATTACCAACTGGGATGGTCATCCTGCACCACTCTGCTGACTGTGACCAGCAGGCCTTGCTTCACTGTCCTGGCTAGTTGATGCTCCAGGACATAAATGACATCGAGGTGTAGAAAAGCATTTTGTCCCCAGCACCTGAGTGTATCCCTCACAGAGATGATCTCATCCTGTGTGAAAAGAACCAATGAAAGTGCGGGGGTGGGGTTACCTCACACTTGGGATCCTCTGGGACTCGCATCAGGACCGGTGTTATGATCATTTCCACAAAAGTAAGTCTCTGCAGCATGGGCTCATAAAACAGACATCTTCTGTTCCCTAGCAAGAGCAAACCCACAACAACAACAACAACAACAAAAATGGTCTTCTACTATGATATTTGTTTCTGCTGTTGTTTTTAAATTGTAGTTAAGCACGTGTGACATGAAATATATAACTTCAGCCCTTTTAAAGAATGTACACTTTTGTGGTGTTAAGTACATCCATGTAATTGTGCAACCATTGCCACCCTTCACCTCTCAAATTCTTTTCATCTTGCAAAACTGAAACTGTTCTCACCACACAGCCCACCATTTCCCCTCACCTTGGTCACCACCATTCTCTCCGCTTCTAAGACTATGACCACTTTAGTTTCTTCCTGTAAGTGGACTCATGATATTTAGCCTTGTCAGACCAGCTTGTTTCACTTAGCATAATATCTTCAGGATCCGTCCAGTGTTGTGGTGTGCATCAGAGTGTCCTTCCGCATTCAGGGTGAGCAAGAATACTCCATCATTGCACTGAACTTACCCATTCATTAGAGAATGCTATGCAGTAGACTTTGGGTCTGGCTAATTTCGATGTATTAGTTTTTTTTTTTTGTTTTGTTTTTTTTTTTTTTTGCAATTGTTTGGGTTTTTTGTTTTGTTTTGTTTTTTGGTGTTTTGTTTTTCAAGGCAGGGTTTCTCTGTAGCTTTGGAGCCTGTCCTGGAACTAGCTCTTGTAGACCACGCTGGCCTCGAACTTACAGAGATCTGCCTGCCTCTGCCTCCCAAGTGCTGGGATTAAAGGTGTGCACCACCACTGCCCAGCTCTTATTTGCAAATTCTTTACCATAAAGTTTTAATTAAAAGAAAAAGAAAAAAATGTTATGCAGTTCTCTTGCCCTGAGTGGGAATAGTAAAACTCTGATTAAGGAAACCCAGTCACTTACAAGGAGCATGAACCAGTGTGTTGTGGTGGGCCTGTGTTAAACTCAACAGGACTGAAGTTGAATCCAAGTGCCTATTTTGAAATGAAAATCCCAGTGTTTGCTGGCTGGGAGAGGTGAACTCCTTAGGAAGTGTGCTATTGATTCGGGAACCTAGCCTGAGATTCTAGAAACTTCCATATTGTTTTCCATATAGCTATACTAAGCTGTATTCCTGCAGGTGATCAATAAGAGCGGGGGTAGTCTTCAGGCCCAGGACAGCTGCCCTTGTTGTTTTCTTTCTAGTGGCCATTCTGATTGGACAATTATGATCCTCATTTCCCTGATGATTAATGATGTTAAACTGTTCTTATGTGCCCGTTGACCATTGGTATATTGTAGTTTAGAGGCATATCTATTTGGGTCCGTTGTTCATTTCTAAAAAAATAATGTTGTTTTTCTAGCTGATGAGTTAATCTGAGTTTCTTATATAGTCTGTCTATTAACCCCTTACCATATTTAAAATTCAAATGCTTTCTCTCCTTGTTTTTTTTTTTTTGCTGTGAAGACTTTTAGTTTGATGTGTAATCCTATTTTGTATTTCTTTTTTTTTTTTTTGCCTTTGTTGTCTATGTTTTTGAGATCTTGTCCAAAAATATGTGTGATGGAGAAGTCCCCTATGCTATCATCTGGTAGTTTTATAGTTTTGGTTCTTAAATTTAAGTCTTTAATCTATTTGAGGTCATTTTTACATACAGTTGGAGCTAGGGATCTAGTTTCACTCTTGACCATGTAGACATCCAATTTTCTCAGCATCATTCAATAAAGAGTTTACCACTCTGAAGGTATGTCCGCATACTAGTCAAAAATTAGCTTTCTGTAACTGTGGGTTTGTTTCTGTTCCCTCTATTTTTTTCCATTGGCCTATGTGACTGTTTTTATGCCGGCGCCATACTGTTCTGATTTCTGTAGCTTTGTAGAATACTCTGAAGTTGGTTTGTCTGGTGATTTTAGCTTTGTTCTTCTTGCTCAAAATTGCTTTGGTTATTCAGTGCATTCAGTGTTTTCAAATAAATTTTAGGATTGGTTTTTCTCAATTATTATGAAGGATCCCATTGGAATTTTAATGCAGTTTGCCTTGAATTGGTGGATTCCTTTGGGTGGTATGGATATTTTAACAATATAAATTTTGCAATTGACTAACATTGGTTAGCTTTTCACTTATTTGTATTTTTTTCCTTCCATCATTGTTATATGGTTTTCCCTGTAAATAACTCTTTTACTCTTGGGTGTACATCCAAAAGAAATGACATCAGTATGTCCAAGAGATGAGTGTTCTCTCATGTTTGCTGCACCACTATCCATAGCCAATAGGCTTGTGAACCAAACTACGCTAAGTGGCAATGGGAAGATGGGTAAAGAAAAACTGGTATAGTGAGCCCTCCTATCTGTGCATTTCACATATATGATTTTGATCAAACATAATTGAGAAATATCAAGGGGAATGATTATATCTGTGCTGAGCCTATATCAACTTTGTCAACCTTCTTGCCGTTATTTCTGAAATGATACAGTATAAGAAAAGTTACCCAGTGCTTACACTGTGTGGGGAATTATAAGTGATCCAGGGATGACTTAAGATGCAAAGAAGGACTGCGAAGGTATTGTGAAAATGCTACCATTTTATGAAAACAAATATGAGCATCTGAGAATTCAGTACCTGCGGAGTCCTGGCACCTATGTTGTCTAGGGGGTAGGCACAGAAAGCTCAAGTAGAGGAACGGGAAGTGAGGCCAGGAGAGGGAGCCTACTCCTGACTCCCCCGGCTGAGAGCTTTCTTAGGCTATTGATTCTGCAGTGTTTCAGGGTTGTTCTGTGCAGAGACCAAATGCGCTTGCCGCAGAAAATTGGCACTGCAGGAGCACAGCAGCTGTGGGGCCTGTGCAGCGCTGGTAGCACCTGCTACGACAGTCCTGTCTGAAGCAGCCCCGGGGCCTCAGCAGCTTCCAGGAGAGGAACGAGGCCTTTGTGTGGCACCAAGTTTCGCATCTCAGTGATTCATCCCTGAATCTCAATGATTGCCTGCCTGAAAATGAGAATTCCCGTGCTGCACATCTGCTTACAGTGCAAATTCCCCTTTCAGCGTCTCCCCACCTCGCCCCTTCTCTAGCCTCAGAGTATGTGCTCAGAAGACATGACCATCTTGGGCTTGCGGAAAACATCTCCGTGTTGCAAAATCCTCATCCTGCTGTTGCAAGTTGCAGATTCATGCCTACACTCTAGTTCTTCCCTTTTGAACATTTGGTCTAGTCTTTTTTTATTATGATTATTATTAAAACCTGAACTACAGATACTGCGGCACTTGGTGTCCCCAGGGGCAGTGTCTACGTTCGCATTCCACCATGCTGTTCTGGTGGTCGATCCTGGGAAATGATCATCCCCAGAGAGCCTACACCCAGTAGGTCTGGTGGACCTGGCACACTGTGTTCCCTGCCTGGACACATACTGCTCATGGGTTCCCTGTGCGTCTGCAAGGTCCGTGGCAGTTTTGTCACCATGTTGAACAGGTTGGCATTATGGATGCTCCCAGTGTCATTGAAGGAGTGACTTCTTTATTGAGTTACCCCAGATCACATCCCGTGTTGCTCGGGCTGGGTTAAAAACCTCTGGGGAAATGATACTTTGCTCACAGATAATGATGCTTAGTGAGTTTGAAATTATAGGGATTCGGCATGGGTTGGGTAGAACCAATGAGGCACGAGGAAAATTACAGAGTTTGCTTGTATTTTTTTAATTAGGGGAAAAAGTATGTTCTGCATAACTAATGCTTGGAATCAAGAATGTGACTGCATATTAAAGTCAATCCTGGTATGTAATTGAGGTTCATTTGGGAAGGAAGGAAGGAAGGAAGGAAGGAAGGGAGGGAGGGAGGGAGGGAGGGAGGAAGGAAGGAAGGAAGGAAGGAAGGAAGATAGAATAAAAAGGAAGAAGGAAGGGAGGGAAGACAGCCTAAAGCTAGGTGTGATCTCAGCACTAGGACTCTGGGATACAGGCATCCCAAATTCCAGCACGGCCTGGACTGCATAGCAAGTCCGGGTGAGCCTGGGTCGTATAATGAGACTGTTTAGGAGAGATGGTGAGAACCACAGTGACTAACAACTAACTCCCTGGTTCCAGGGAAGGGAGGACGATGAATCACTAGCTCCGCCATAGCCACACAGAACATCCTAGACTGTTTATCAAGTCCTGCACCAGGACAGCAACCTGGTGTTTCCATTTGCATAAAGCAGAATTAAGACCCTGTCACCAAAGTATTAAATAGAAGAGACCAGGGGCTCTGAGAACAAGACAGCCAGTTAATCCCTCGTGTTCACTCTGTGTTCCACCCACTGAATTACTCTTTTGCAAATGAAGGTATCTGTTTATTCTTTGAGTAAAAAAACAAATGTGAATCAATTTAGAAATGTTTGCGAAAGTCTGAATAAAGAAAAAGGCCATCACCTGTATTGTGTTGTGCCTACAGATGCTCCAATGGAAATGAGCCCGGAGAGCAGTGAGTGTCCAGGTTTTTGTGCTGTTAGTTTATAATTCTATTACATCATCCCATGCATAAATGCATACAGATATATTATACAAGTGGGCCCAGAGGACACATACTGTTTTGCAGTATCTTTGTCTTAGTAACACAAGCCCGTTGCACCGTTTGTTGGCTGTGTAGTATTCCACCATGTTGCTGTGCCACCCTGTTGACACTGACCCAGCTCCACAGTTACTAGACATCTAGTGCTTTCTCCATCGTACAGTGTTACCAACGGTGCTGCTGAAACCATCCTTTCATGTGTCTTTCTTTGGGTGGATTCCTTGAAGTCCGATAGGTTTCGTATTCAAAATGATGATCTATGTATTCAGATCGCCTACCAGAAAGAGTGAGTCAGTCATTCCTTTCCCTCTGGTGCTTGGAGAAAGCCCACTGAAGACAGCTGCTCAGTAGGAAGTTTAAAAAAAAAAAAAAGAGGAAGTAAGTGTGACGCCACCAAACTCAGGGAAGGCCCAGTGGGGCAGCTGGGGACGCCGGATTTGAGTTGGAAAAAGCATCAGAAGCCTGTTCTACTCCTTAGTATTGAGGAAGTCTCTAGAGTTTAAACAACCCCTGAAATCACTCCCCAAGACCACGACTGCACAACTGATAAACCTCAAAAGTGATAACTCCAAACTTTAGGGCTAATTTTGGCAAAGTGGAAAAAAAAAAAGCAATGCTATGGTTAGATTGTGTCGCCATGGAGATGTCATCCCATTGCAATAACGCTGAAGTGGAACCTTACCCTTACCGAAGTACTTGGGTCACTGGGCGCTGTCCTGGAGTATGTGTCCAGGCTGTTAGCATGGAAGTGGCTTGGTTATCTGAAGGGTGAGCTCTGGTGAAAGATCGGTGCGACCGCCTTCCTCTCTCATACACACATGCATGCCCTGTCTTTCCACCTTCTTCCGCGGAGAACGCCTCTGCTCAGTGCAGCTCCTAGACTTCCTGCGCTCCAGAACTGCAAGAAATAAATCTCTGTTCTTTTTTTTTTTAAAGATTTATTTATTTGTTATGTATACAACATTCCTTCCATGTATGCTTGCCAGAAGAGGGCACCAGATATCATTATAGATGGCTGTGAGCCACCATGTGGTTGCTGGGAATTGAACTCAGGACCTCTGGAAGAGCAGTCAGTGCTCTTAACCTCTGAGCCATCTCTCCAGCCCTAAATCTCTGTTCTTTATAAATTACCCAACTGTGGGTATTTTGTTATAACAGCATAAAACAGTATGTTGCAGATTGTTGTAATTCGTTAATGAGAAAATCAACACCTTAAAAAAAAAGACATTTAATTTATGTGTACAAGTGTTTTGCCAGCATGAATGTCTGTGCACCATGTGTGTTGATGAAGGTTGTTAGAAGTGGGTGCTAGATTCCTTGGAACTGGAGTTATGGATGGTTGTGAGCCATCATGCAGTTGCTAAACCTAGATCTTCTACAAGAGCAGCAAGTACTCATAACTGCTGAACCATCTCTCCAGTCCCAAAGCAACAGCTTGTAAAGACTATTTCCGGGTAACAGAAATTATAAAATGAGGAGTCAAAGGAAGACCAGTACGGTGCTACATACCTGTAGTCCCAGCACTTGGAGAGACTGAGGCAGGAAGACCTTGAATTAGAAGCCAGCCTGAGCTACATACTGAGACTCCATCTCAAAAAAACAAGAAACAGGGGCCTGGAGAGATGACTTGGTGGATAAGAGCACAGGCTACTCTTCCAGATTCTCCCAGAGGGCCCGCGTTCAATTCCCAGCACCCACATGGCAGTTCACAATTGTCTGTAACTCCAAGATCTGACACCTTTACCCAGACATATATGCAGACAAAACACCAATGCACATAAAATAAAAATAGATTATAAACAAACAAACAAAATAAACACACAACACATAAAAGGTAAACATAATCAGTGCATGGAAAAGGACTCTTTCCTCCCGGTCTTCACCCGTATCCCTCACTGCTTTGCCTACTCTTATTCCTGAACCCTTTTCCTCCCCTCTACTTCTCCCTCCAACTTCCCTCTTTGAAATAATATATCCCAGACTGGCCTCTAACTTGTAATCAAGCACCCTGCCTCAGCCTCCAGAGGCTGGGATTACAGACATGCATCCCTATACTGTTGCTAAGAACAGTATCTTGAACTACCTTTAACATCTTCTGTGAGTAAGCATATGTGTGTGTGTGTGTCCCAACCTTGATATCACCAATATTTAATAATTGTTTGGCCCATAAACAGCACAACTCCATACAGTTCAATCTAATACAGAACTGCTTGAAGACATAAGATAGTAAAAAATTAAAACTGTTGATGTTCTGTTTTCTACTAAACAAATATTGGGTAGTTTGTGGATCTTTCCCAAGTTAGCATATGGTCTTATAGTCTAGACTGTCATCCAAGTAAGAATCAAACAATTTGATACCTGAAATGGCATGAGCTTGACTTGTTAGTGCACAACAATAACTGTCTGTTTATTACATTTTTGATTGATTTTATGTGTATGGATATTTTGCCTGCACGTGTGTCTGCACACCACTTGCATGCCCAGTGCCCACAGAGGCCAGAAGAGGGCATCAGGTTCTCTAGAGCTGGAGTTACAAACAGTCGTGAGCTGTCCTGTGGGTGCTGGGAATCAAACTCATACCCTCTAGAGAAGCTGCCAGTGCTCTTAAACACTGAGGATGCTTCCAGTCCCACCCATCACTGGTAACTTTGAAAGAAAACTTCTTTCCCAGTTTTGTGTTGTTTTCTTAGTTGTAGAAATAGGCTCTGAGGGCTGAACTATGTGTGGATGGGGAACCTCAATGTTAACTGTGAAAGTCCTCAAGGGTTTCATCTGATGAAGGCTGGAAAGCTGGCCTAGCCACAAGGGGTTTTCATTTTCATTTCCTAGGCTTTGTTTCCTTCAGGGTGCCTGTGCACTATGCAAATATCTGCTTGCTCACACTTCCGGTCAGCCACACTAGAAGGCCTGCACAGTTCTTGGTCGTGCCCACAGTAGCAAAGGCACTGGATTGGGAAACAGGGTGGCCATCATTGTCATTCAGAGTCAGTTTTGTAACCCCAGGATGCCAGTCCTGCAAACAGTGTGTCTGTTACAAAGAAGTCACTGGTATTTAATTCATTTGACTGCAGATCTCTTCGTCCTGAGCTTCAGAAGTCAGGACATCTCAGGTCTATTTGCAGGATTTCAGAGTCGCTGGTTCTGAAATCCTATGCATCTTGCACTCCATGGTATGTGCAGTTCCTGGTGGTCTGCGACGTAAGAGTGTGTAGTAACGAGGCCGCTAGTTTGATTCCTGCCTCTTAGCCCCCAAATAATCACACAGAAACTGTATTAAATCACTGCTTGACCCATTAGCTCCAGCTTCTTATTGGCTAACTCTTACATATTAATTTAACCCATTTTTATTAATCTGAGTATCACCATGTGGCTGTGGTTTACCGGCTAAAGTTCTGGCGTCTATCTCCGGCAGGACTACATTGCGTCTCTCTGATTCCTCCTTCTCTCTCCCAGCATTCAGCTTTGTTTTCCCTGCCTATCTCTGTTCCCCTATAGCCTGCTATGAGCCAAAGCAGTTCCTTTATTTATCAATGGTAATCACAGCATACAGAGGGAAATCCCACATCAAGAGTGCTTCTTATAATTGGCAATAACTTAAATTTGATGGAACATATGGTGACTTACTGCTCTTCCCCCATTGTAACCTGGAACCTTATGCCTTTCTATTCTCTTCCAAGATGGATCTCACCCCATATACAACTCAGGCTGGAACCCTGGAACTCACTGTGTATCTAGTCTACTCTAGTCTCAAAGTCAAGATATCCCCACCTCTGTCTCCAGAGTGCTTCTGGCGTTACAGACGTGGGTCACTGCATCTGGCTTATGAACACTTCCTGGAAATATAAAAACACAAAATCAAGCCTCAAACTGAATTGCACAAGCAAATCAGTGCTGTAGAAAAGGCCCAAACACCCAGAATTCCATCCTTCAAAGTCCTTTGTTCTGTGGCATGGCCCCAAATTTAAAAGCACAGCCATGGACAGAAAGGGGGAGCCGTCTGGCACCTGAGGGCCAGGGCTCTATCAGTGGCACTGAGTCTGTGACACCCCAGCCTCCACCATATTGGGAGCCTTGTCGGGCAACATGGAACCAGTTTTGGTCTCTTTGACCTGCTGACACATGTGGCTTACAATTTAGTTAGTGGGAGAGCATGGTTCAAAGCAGATGGTACCACACTAAGAGCTTCTACTTCGTGGGAGTGAGGAAAGGAATGGTCGCAAGCATAATGCTTTGAAAAATTCTTCACCTTAACTTAAAAAAATAATGGTTTCGTTGTGGCTTTAAATGCATAAGTATATATTGTTGTATTTTGTTCATGTTACCCTCCACTATCTTCCCTTTTTTCTCTTCTCCCCCTCCTGCTAGTCCTTTTCCTGGGTCCAGAGAGCCTCCCTTCTGATTGCACGTTCCATATGTATGTGGGGTTTGGGATGGATGGATGGATGGATGGATGGATGGATGGATGGATGGATAGACAGATTACGCAGGAGAGAAGCCAGGTATTGTGTAGTGTTTCTCCCCTCATTGCCCTCTTATTCTCCCCTCCCTTTGGACCTCTTTCTTACTTTCATGTCAAACAAGGACATGTATGTATATATGTGTATATGTGTACAGACATGCATATATATTATTTGTTTTGAAAGCTAAATTCCACATTTTAAAAAACGAGACAGTCATTTTCTGAGTTTTCAGCAGACCCTCTTTAGTAGATATCACAATTTCTCCTACTTCCCCATCCTGTCCAGCTGAGGATAGAGGACTCCAGCTCCGCAGTGTCCTGGTTTACCCCCTGTCTGGAAGGCAAACAAACAAGGAAGTTACCAAGAGGAAGATTCTGGGAGAAGGAAGAGCAGTCAGTTCATTTACGGGGACAGCTCTGGGCTTGGAGAACACAGTGCTAGACAGAAAGGTTTGCCTTCCTGGGGAAGTTGCCATCACTGGAGGACACTTGCCTCAGGCAAGAAGTTACCGCAGGCAAGCCCAGCAGCTGGAATGGTTAAGGTTGTGGGTCCAAGCAGGAAGGCAGAGGGCTTCTTAGACTGTGTTCTTCAGAATCAAGTCCAGAGCTGAAGATTTTCATGGAAGTATCTTACCCAGAAATGCTCCCACAGAACCCCATAGAGGAGTCAGGGTTGAGCTGAGGGAGGAGGAGACTTCACACTGGTCTCCATTACCAAGCAGTCCATTAAGGTTGGCTTTGGCTCTGTCAGAAAGGGGAATGAGGACATGATGTTCCTTCAGAGTGGTTCTGTCGGGGATGAGGGAGCTGGGTGATCTATTGATACTTCATCACTAGCTGGTTGAAGTCTTTCTTGGTCTTTGTGCAACAGACAAAACAGGTTCCAGCAGCAAAATGTCTCCTATAATGAGATATGGGCTGGCTTGGAGGGCAAGGCCTTTTCCTGAGTATTCTCCCGAGGTGTGAGAGGCTTCAGTGGTGTAAGGGCAGGACTTCAACAGAGCTACCAGCATCTGGTCTTCAAAGGGATTCTCAGATCTGAGGAAGATCTAACCTACTGAAGTAATGGACACCTGGTTCATCAATAACTTACGGTACCATCACATATAAGGGACATTGCGTCCTTAATTTTCTGTGGCTTAATTTTGTAGAACAGATGTAGTCACCTCAGGGGAGAGAATGGTGGCTTAAGGTTGTGGGTTTGACAATATTTTTATTTTCTTTGTTAATTTCGGAATGGTTTTGTTTAGTTTCTTAAGACAGAGTCTTGCTGTGTAGCCCAGGCAAAGTCCTGATTTTATGTCACACACAAAATTAAATTCCAGAGGAATGAAAAACAAAGAAATGTATGTAAATAAGCAAACTCATAGATAAGTCTAAGTAGAAAATATATGTACTCCATACTACTTCAAGAAAAGCAACAACCATAATGCAAATTTGAATGGTTTTTATTCTACCTTCTAGCCTGGTAGTATATGTACACCTCATTACTTGGGAGGGTGAGGCAGGACTTAGTAGTCCAAGGTCTTGCCTGGGTGACAGAGTGACAGGGCAACCTAGGCAATTTGGTAAGGCCTT
Organism: Alexandromys fortis; assembly: GCF_014885135.2. Taxonomy (NCBI): domain Eukaryota; kingdom Metazoa; phylum Chordata; class Mammalia; order Rodentia; family Cricetidae; genus Alexandromys; species Alexandromys fortis. The sequence goes on from NW_026067989.1 coordinate 2,971,959, forward strand.
GTCTTGAAGTTCGCTCTTCCTTCCTTTCTTTCTTTCTTTCTTTCTTTCTTTCTTTCTTTCTTTCTTTCTTCCCTCCTTCCTTCCTTTCTTCCTCTTCCTCCTCTTCCTCTTTCCTCTTCTTCCCTTTCTTCTTCCTCCTTTTTCTTCATGTATAAAGGTTGGGTGTGGTGGTACATACCTTTAATACCAACACTTGGGAGCCTGAAGCAGGTGAATATCTATGAGTTAAAGGTCCGCATTCGTATCAAATTCCAGGCCTGGTGGGGCTACGTAGTAAGATCCTGTCTAAGACAGACAGGCAGGCAGTCAAACAGACAGGAAGACAGACAGACAGACTGACTGACTGATAAAGATAGACAGTCAGGGGGGCTGGAGAGATGGCTCAGCGGTTAAGAGCATTGCCTGCTCTTCCAAAGGTCCTGAGTTCAATTCCCAGCAACCACATGGTGGCTCACAACCATCTGTAATGAGGTCTGGTGCCCTCTTCTGGCCTGCAAGCATACACAGAGAAAGAATATTGTATACATAATAAATAATAAATATTTTTAAAAAAAAGATAGGCAGACAGATAATATTAGGGATAAGCTAGAGCTCGGTGCTAGAGTGCTTGGCTACCATGTACATGGCCCTGGGTTCAAGCCCCAGTACTGATTCTATCATCGTTAAAGGTTTGAGAAAAGCATTAATTTAAAATAATCTGAGAACGTACTTGAAATATATGGGACAATGGATTCAACTCACACCTTTGTATAACTTAACAAGAAAAGTAAAGAAACGCCCCAACTGAGCAACAGATACATGAACAAGCAAAGAGAATTACAAATAGATAACAAAAATATACTTGGAACCAACAAACCACAGGAAAAAAAAAAAAAAAGGATCTCATCATTAGATTGCACGAAGTTTGAGAATTAGATATTGGGTATACATATGGTGCACCCCTTTAATCCCAGCCCTCAGGAGGAAGAGGCAGGCAGATCTCTATGAGTCTGAGGACATCCTGATCTAGTCCCAGGCCAGCCTCCATATCTAGGTCCAGGCCAAGTATGAATAAATCATATTAAAATTGGATGTTGGGAGAGGGAAGTGCTTACCTCAGTGCATTTGATAACCAGAGTCAGAAGGGTTTAAGTTAAAATTGGATACGTGGCTGGGGCGATGGTTCAGTGGAGAAAGCACTTGTTCGGCAAGCTTGAGTTACTGGAGTTTAGATCCCGGAACCCATGTTAGAGTCTGGTGCAGTTGCCCACACTTGAAACCACAGTTTGCTTATGGTGAGATGGGAGACAGAGACAAGAGAACCTCCACATGTTTGTGGCCCAGCTAGCCTGGCATACACACTGCATGATAACAGTGAAGACACTGAGGCAGGAGGATTGACACGGGTTCCATACCAGCTTGAGCCACACAGCAAACATTAGACCAACTAGAGTTATAGCATGTCCCTTCTGAAAACAGAGAAAGAAGCAAAAGGAAACTTAAGATGGTGGTATTTCTTCACATCTCGGTGATTCCTGCCAGGTTCCATTTGATAAATCTCACAACATAACATTAGTAAGCTATGATACACATCAGTATGATTCATTCCTCCGGGTGAAAAACACCGAGTAATAACATTCAAGGATGATCCAGCTGGGCATTGTCTCCAGCTTCTATAATCACAGCACTCAGAGGGCTGAGACAGGAGGTTTGCCTCAAGTTTGAGGCCAGTCTGAGCTACATCATTCCAGGTCAGGTTGGGATACAAGTGAAACCTTGTCTCAAGCAAAACAAAAACAAAGAAAAGAGCTGACCATAGTGTCACGTGTTTATAATTCTGGTACCCAGAAGCGGGGGAAGATCAGAAGTTCAAGGCCAACCTTGGCTATATAGTGGGTTTGAGGCCAGCATAGGTTATAGGAGACGTCTCAAAACAATAGCAACAAAAACATCTCTACAAATGAAGGTGGCAGCCCTGGGCTACCTTTATTCCCTGGAGATAGTAGTTCCGGTAGCAAAGGTTGTTTGCAAGTATGAAGGAGGTCCAGCATTTTCAGAGTCTGCTTTGGAAAACCCCAGACGTGGGATGCACCCACCAGACCCACGAAGCAACTCCAGGTCAGCCGAATCAGACAGGGGAGGGAATTGTTTGGGTCATGTGATTTCTCAGGTCCTGCAGTAAGTCTGTTCCCACATGGGTCGATTCCCAGAATGCAGAAGCCCACCAGGCTCCAAGGCCAAGTTGATGAATTGGGGTATAGAAGAAGTTCTGAAGCTAGGAGCCAAGCGCCTGACTTTTCCCACACCCTGGGTTTCCAGCCTTTGCCCTATCAGCTGCACATCCCTTCTCAGACGCTGATAACATTCCTGAGTGATACCAGGCATGTTCAGCCTTGCTCTCCAAGCACTTTCTTGTTTTATTTTTACTTGACCTTCAAGAGAATTATTCTCCTTTTATCTAACCCTAAAAGAAGAAAAGATTTGGGGTTCCTCCCTTTTCCCTCCTCCCTCCTGTGTAAACAGGATCACATACAATGACTTTCCTTCCCATTAGAAAAAAACGGGTGCCGAGTAGATGAGAGACAGAGATGCCCCTGCCCCAGGTCCTTGCTGTTGGTGATCAGGGCTGAGTAATGAATGTGTCTCCCTTAAGTGTCGCTTGGCATTAGCTTTCTATAATCTTGATTGCTAGAAATAAGAGGCAATACACACACATATATATGTAAACATACATACATACATACATACATACATACATACATACGTGTGTGTGTATATATAGGAGGAGGGTGGAGAACACTTAGGCACCAGTGGCAGTATTTGGTCCTCCGGTCATCCTTCTCATAACTTCATCCTCGAGAGTCTTAAGAATAAGACCACCATACTGCAACTTGTGATTGGCTCAAGGTGACCCTGCCCGCAGAGGAAGAGGAGATGAGATTTGAAGGCTGCCCCCCGCCCGAGTCCCCAGATGGTCCAGTTACCACTGCTCTACACTGCCCAGCTGCAGACCTCCTCGGAACCCAATGGCACTAGTTAATGCGGATGAGGTTCTGCCTGCTGGGAAACTGCAGGATGATTACAGAGAGTGGTGCACACTCCTGCCCAGGACCTGAGTGCACGGCTGGGATCTCAAAGGTCTGGGGGGGAAACTGAGCCCTCATCAGTTATTTTCTCACTCTGGGCGGGGATGTCATGCACATGCAATATCACCCAGGTGAATACCCCACGGGGACCAGGTTTCTGAGTCCTAGAATGAGGGAGAGGACCAAGGACACAAGCCCTGGCCTGCCTTCCTCTCTCCTCCTGTGATTACCATGACCCCACCCCCTCTGGCCTCCTGGCCCAAGTACCCAGCCATGCCAGCAACAATTTTCCCCCAGTTCGTTTAATTTATACTTTTTTGCATGCTGAGGGGGCAAACCCAGGGTCTCAGATGTGACTAGGCAAGTGTCACAGTCCCAGCCATTCTCCCGGCTTCTGAATAGATATGCATCACCACTTTGTACTGAGCCTTGTGACATAGTCCTGCAGGGGAAAGAAAATGAAGATGCTAAGCCGGGCAGTGGCACATTCCTTTAATCCGGGCACTTGGGAGGCAGAGGCGAGCCATTCTCCGAGTTCAAGGCCAGCCTGGTCTACAGAGTGAGTTCCAAGATAGCCAGGGCTATGCTGAGAAACTCTGTCTCAAAAATTTGGGTTTGGGAGTAAGAATCATTGTCTTGCCAACAGCCTGTTGTCCCACTTGACCCTCTGACTACACCAGATAACAGACACTGCTGCCCTCTTCCCTAGAGTCTGCAGAATTCCTGTGTGACCAGAGTGGTAAGAAGCCACACTCAAGGACCAGATTTGCAGATGCTTCAACATCCAGTTCTCTCTAGACCATAGCCTCAGCATCCAGGCCTCTCTAGACCATAGCCTCAGCATCCAGGCCTCTCTGGACCATAGCCTCAGCATCCAGGCCTCTCTGGACCATAGCCTCAGCATCCAGGCCTCTCTAGACCATAGCCTCAGCATCCAGGCCTCTCTGGACCATAGCCTCTCTGAACCACAGCCTCAGCATCCAGTCCTCTCTGGATCATAGCCTCAGCGTGGTGGAGCTTCAGCAAAGACATTCAGACTCCTAGATTGGCACTCGGGTTTGGGGTTGTGTAAGTTGTAGAAACTTTAGTTAATAGCATCGGGTTTATGCAAGAGCTCTTGGTAGTTTTAACGTGGGTCCCTGAAATTGGTTAATGGGTTATCTCTGTCCTCAAAGGATGAATTTAGGAAGAACCAAATGTAAGATATTAGAATGAAAGCTTTTAAGAATTAAAAATAAGTGCAAATTTATCAAAGAACAATGTGAATATCTCCCAATGCCCAATCCATAGGATACTTCAGGGAGGAAGGAACAGCTCTCAGTGATACATTTGCTGGTGGGGGAGCCTGATGGGTGAAAAAATTTAAAAAGCTAAATTACTTGGCATAGTAGCACATGCCTATAATCCCAGGGCTCAGGAGGCTGAGGCAGGAGAATTGCCTTGAGTTCCAGGCCATCCTGAACTACATAGCAAAGTCCTTTCTCAAAGTACCAAAACAAAAACTTCAGTAAGAAAGAGGAGCTGAAGCAGGAGGATCTCAAGGCCAAACTGCTGTAAGTAGTGAGTTCACGGCCAGCCTGGGATACTGGCAGAGCCTGGCTCTCTCAGTGACCTGTCAGTCAATCCATCAATGCTGGAGATGTAGCTCTGGTAGAATATTTACATAGAGTGTGTGTGAGATTGATCCCTAGAACCACACAAAATTTTAATTTGTAAGTATTGCGTTATTTAATTTTTTGCTTCTTTTTGAACCAGTGTCTCATTATGTAGCTCAGACTTGTTTCAAATTCTTTATATTCTGTAGCCGGCTTTCTCAGACTACCAGTTCCCAAATGGCGACACAGAGATTTATTATCAATTATGAATGCTCAGCCTTATTGTATGCCTGTCCCACTAGCTCTTATAACTTAGTTCAACCTGTTTCTCTTCGTCTACATTTTGCCTTGGGTGTTTTTTTTTTGTTTGTTTGTTTTTTTTTTTTTTACCCTTCTTTCATTCTGTATGTTCTACTCCATATCTTGCTGACTGATGGCTGCCTGGCTGTCTGGCCCAGAGCATCTCCCTTTCTTTCTCCCTCTCCTCTCAAGCCTAGGTTCCTCCTCCTACTTCTTCTCTCTGCCCATCAGCCCCACCTATCCTGCTACTGCCTAGGTATTGACTATTCAGCTTTTTGTTAAACTGATCAAGTGTCTTAGGCAGGCAAAGCAACACATCTTTACGTTGTTAAACAAATGCAGCATAAACAAATGTAACACACATTTACATAACTAAAATAATATTCCACAACATAAATGTAACACATCTTTACGTAGTTAAATATTCTACAATACCCCTTTCAGCCTCCTGAGTATACAGGGATTATAGTTGTGTGCCACCGTGCCTTGTAATATTTTTTATTGTTTGTTTGCTTGCTTGCTTGTTTCCGAAACAAGGTCTCCCTGTGTAGCCCTGACTTATCTAGAACTCATTATGTAGACCAGAATGACTTTCAACTCACAGAGATCCACCTGCCTCTGCCTCCTGAGTGCTGGGTCTGAAAGGGGTATGCTACCACAACTGGCTATTTGGGTTTCTTGGGAAAGGGACACATGTAGCTTGGGCTGACCTCAAACTCACCATTTAGCTAAGGCTGGCCTTGAACTTTTCTGTTGAACCTCCTGCTTCTGTCTCTTAAGTGCTCGGCTGGCAGGCATGCACCATTAGCCTAGCTAGTGCATCGTTAAAATGGGTTTGTTTACATGACCCAAATCTTGTTTGTCTCATACAGGATCTCATGTATCCCAGCTGGCTTTGAATCTGCTCTAGATCTGAGGATGAGTTTCCCTCCTGATCTTTCAGCCCCCTCCTTCCTGAGTCCTGAGATGCCTGTGCCACCACTGTGCCTAGTGTGTGCAGTGCCGGGAATCAAACCCAGGGCCTTGTGTATACAAGGCATGCGCTTTGCTACTGAGATATCTCCTGGCCCTTTTGGACACTTCTGTGACAGGATCTCACTCTGTGGCCCTGGCTTATTTGGAACTCACTATGTAGTCTGGGCTGGCCTCAAACCAACAACAATCCTCCTGCCTCCGCCTTCTGAATGTTGGAATTTCATGGGACCACTACTCCAAGGTTTTGTTTGCAAACCTTTAATGCAGAGAATCCCTTGAAATATTTCTTTTGACAAAAATGAATTTGGAAGCCTGGTTCGTGTAGCATTTATTTATCTTCTGTATTTATGTTGAGCAACAAAATTAGGCATCAGAATCTTTTCCTTATTACAATACTGAAACCCAAGCTCTTTCCCAATACCAAAACCCAAGTTCTTCCTCTTTTTTAAGGGGGGTTGGTCCCTCCCCCTTTATTTCCTCTGTTTAGAGGAAATTCACAGAGCCAAGATTTAAAACCGGGGTGGGGGGGTTCATTTGTTGAGGGCAGGAGCTCCATGGCTTTAGGAACACTGCCTGCCTCTTTACTTCCTGACGTCATGCTATTTTTGTCTTTGAATAGCTTATCGACACGATCGCCTCCGAGATCGGAGAACTGAAACGGGAGATGGTACAGACAGATATCAGCCTGGGAAAAGGCCTGGAACCTTCCGAAATCCACAGGTGATGAAAGTCGACGTTAGGTGCTGGGTGCGGATTGGGGGACCGGGAAGCTGGTAAATGAAGAGGGCTGGCATCCCATCGCTCCTTCAACGTTTGGGAACTGGAAGTGTGGTGACAATACTAAGTGACATTCTCTGTAGGAGGTGGGAGTGGCTTAGAAGCTCCTTGTCTGCTTGTTTATTTTAATTGCTTTGAAGGCACTTGAACTTTATACCTTCTCGATTCCTCCTGGCACCAGAACCGGGAAACCTAGAATTGTCGGTGCCATGTCACAATGATGGACAGAGTAACACAGCGGATCCTCCGTGCACGAAGTAGGACTCAGTATAGCCCTGTCAGTCTCCAGGAGGTTTAAAGGGGAGCAGCTAAAGAGGATGGACCCATTTTGCGTTCTCAGGTCAGAAAATCCCCAGAACTACATAGCTATTTAACCTGGAAAACCATCCAGGGCAGGGGTTTGGAAGTGAATGAGACTATGCTTGAAATGCATGAAATGGGAGGCAAGAGCGTGTGCCAGTTTGGCACGCTGCATACTTTTTGAACATGTGGGAGGGGCTGGTTTTGATCCGGAAAATGGGGGTGTCGGGATCAAAGGTGGGGTAGCAGGTTGAAGGTCAAGTCTTTTAGCTCTTTGATATAGCCTTTGTTGTTGGCATAGAAAAGCAGAATGTCGTTGCCCCAAAATGACACAGCAATCGGTGCTTAGGAAACAGACTCATGGTCAGGTTTCCCCCGCTTTTCCCCCGGTTGAGACTGCCTGGAATAGAACGAAGTTTAAGATTTGTGGTGTGGGTTCTGCTTACAAGTCACAGGCCAGGCAGGCGAACCAGGTGACTTTGGTTGCCCAGGCAAGTTTCAAACCAGCCTGACTTGTTTTCTGCCTAAGACTGAGGGAGAGAAAACGGCATCCTAAGAGAGGCAGGTACTGGGTTAAGGAGAAGGTGGTCCTGCAGGGGCCATGCTTCTCCGGAGGAGCTGCATTCGCCTTTGCGGGGCACGTTCTAGGTGTCCTCCACTTCCCGCCCTTCTCTACGGGGCTAGGCTTGGTGTTCCTCCATGCTTCTTGGCTTCGGAGCTCTCTTTATACCCCAGTGTGAAAATTACTTAAGCTGTTCTCACCCAGGAACTTGACACACACACACAGTGCACTGTAGTTTTCAGTTACAGATTTTTTTTTTTCTGTCTCAGATCCAGAGTCATTCAAAGGCTCTTCTTGGGACTTTAGCCCCGGGTTGCCCTTTGCACTGTTATACTTAAGCAGAATTGGAGTCCAGGCTGATAAGGACGAGGATTTTAGTGACGTCGGTTTCTTCCACGTCCAGGAAATGCAATGCTGGGAGACAGACCCCAAGCTCTGCAGGTGACAGACACAGAGTGAAGGGAACACTTCCCCTGAGTGTCAGTCACAGAGGCTGTTGACGTCTGGGGAGTGGTGGGTTGTAAGCCATCAAGATCTTGTTCCTTGACCTCAGCAGATAACAGGGTGAGAGAGCGGACGTGCATTTAATCACTAGCATTGCCTGTGTTTATCCACAGTGCTCGCTAAGAATGTCTTACTCTAGTGGTCTACACTCCCAGCCCTGATAGCTCTTTTCCTCTTTTCCTTTCTAAATTTAAGAATGACCAAAAGTGCTGGGCAGGGTCCGTTGTGGTAATGCATACCTTTAGTCCTAGCAGAAGCAGAAGCAGGCAGATCTCTGTGAGTTCGAGGTCAATCTGGTCTACATAGCAAGTTTCAAGACAGCTAGAGCTACATAATAGATAGGCCCTGCCTTAATCAGAGAAACAAACAAAAACAAAAAGAATGACCAAAATTACCAGAATATTTTAGTTCACACTCATATCCTTGGGTACTTTGTTCATTGACACTGAATTTGCTCATTTTTAGGGTTACGTTGCTTGCCTTTTGAAGCATTATTTGATGTTATCTAGCCATAGTGGCAAGCATTTGTAATCCTCAGATTGGGAGGGGGAGGAGGGTGAAGCAAGGAAGATCAGGAGTTTGAGGCCAGGTTGGGTTTCGAGAGGATTATTGATTATTTAAGAGAAGAAGCAAGGTAAATTGTCCTTAACAGTGTATATAGGCTGTGCTTATCAGGAGTTTGTAGCTGCCAGCCCATGACTTCATAATGACTCTAAAAGGCAGCGGTCCATTGTGACTCTTGTTCTGCTGACGTGGAAACTGATGATGTGGCTAAAGCATCAAACCAATGATGCTCAGGCAGAAAGGTTTTTAGAAGCAGTGACTGCTTTTAATTTTTTTCATTTTCCCCAATGGAGGTATCAGGAGAGTTGGGCGATGAGAAGGTAGAAAAGGAGACTTTGAATTGTTTCCAGAATTAAGGCAGAACGTAGCCATGAGCACAAGGCCAGAACTCAACCTGGAGTTGTCTTAACTGCTATAGAGGGAAGTGGTCGAGCTCACATACCTGTGATCCTGAGAGTTTAGAGGCCGAGGCAGGAGGACCCAAAGTTCATATTCAACTTTGAACAGGAGGGAGAGAGGGAAGACAAAGAAAACAAAAGAGGGATGGGGAGAGAAAGGGAGGGAGGGAGAGGAGGAGGAGAGAGATAGCTAACAGCCCCACCCCTCCTTGGAGATTACTACTCTACTTCCTAAGGCTGCCCAGACACACCCTGTCACCTTCCTCTGACATCCTTCTCAACAAGCTTGAGTCTGCTGGGGCCTCTCAGATCCCAGCCATAGCCATTGCAAAATGCCTGAACTTCTGTTAATGGAAGCTGCAGTTAAATACCAAGCTAGAGCCGGGCGGTGGTGGCACGCGCCTTTAATCCTAGCACTCGGGAGGATCTCTGTGAGTTCGAGGCCAGCCTGGTCTACAAGAGCTAGTTCCAGGACAGGAACCAAAAAAAAAAAGATACGGAGAAACCCTGTCTTGAAAATCCAATAAGTAAATAAATAATAAATACCAAGCTAGTTCCCTAGGCAGGGAACCTTTACTTACTAGCTCGTTTGGTTACTCCTGGGTTAATTCTGAACCGCTCTTGCAGTCTTACTGTTTTCTTCTGTCCTGTACTCCTTTTCAGAATAACATTTTAAATGTATTAAAGTCAATAAGATGTTGTAGGGAAAAAACAACTGTGTTGTAGAACAAGAGCAAAATGTTTAAAATGTAGGGTTTCATTGCATAGACATTTCTTTACTCATGCAAATGGGACCAGCAAGTGTTGTCATTGGAACAGAGGAGAGCTCTGTACCCTGTGCTGTTGCAGATAAACACCTCTGGGTTCTGTCGGCAGCAAAGGAGGCACAGGCACTGGAAAGGCTCTTGTGCCGCTGTTACCGCCATTCCAGATGGAAGGAGGTCCATGTTCTCACCAGCCCACCCCAACCCCATATGTGTGTGTGTGAGAAAAAGAGCAAAAACAAATATAAAAACTATGTGTATGTGTGTGTGTGAGAGAGAGAGAGAGAAAGAGAGAGAGAGAGAGAGAGAGAGAGAGAGAGAGAGAGAGAGAGATGGTGTGCTGGCACACCTGTAGACCGTGTGTGTGTGAGCAGGTGCTGGCACACTTATATAGGCCAAAAGTCAACTCTGGGTGTCTTCGCCTATTGCTTGGCACCTTTTTTTTTTTAATTTGAGACAGGCCTCCTGCTGAAGCTGGAGTACATTGTATTAGGTATTAAAGATAATCCAGAGATAATTTTGTTTGTTTGTTTGAACCAGTCTTCCTAGGCAGCTCTAAAGTGACCTCCAAACCCGTGATCCTCCTGGCTCAGACTCTCAAATGTTTATATGTATATACTACTATGCCTCGCTTATAGGAGGATATGTGTAGGTTATTAGCAAATACGATTCCATTTTATAAAAGAAAACTCAGCATCCACAAATTTGGGTATTGTCAGGGTCCTTGAACTAGTACTGAGGGATTTGTGTATCTATTTGCCTACTTAATCGTCGTCTACCTCCAGACACTAGAAGAGCCAGCTTCCATGAGAGCATGGGTTTTGCTCCTTCTACTAGATTTCGGGACCAAGAGTGGTGGCTGGCATACGGCATATAATCCTTAACTGTGGAGGAATAGGTGGCCAACAGCCTGAAACAGCCCTGTGATGATTCTAAGTGTTTGTAAGATGGCCAGTCACAAGCATAAGATGCACCCCCTGTACTAGTGAACAAGAAAGGGGAGCTATGCTGAGCCAGCATGAACACCTGTAGTCCTAGCACTAGGGAGGCTGAGGCAGGAGGATTGCACATCCCAGGTCAGTTTGGGCTATATAGTGAGTTCAAGGTCAACTTAGATAACTTAGTGAGAGCTTGTCGGAAGGAAGGAAGGAAGGAAGGAAGGAAGGAAGGAAGGAAGGAAGGAAGGAAGGAAGGGGAAGGGAAGGGAAAGGAAAGGAAAGAGAGAAAGAGAGAGAGAGAGAGAGAGAGAGAGAGAGAGAGAGAGAGAGAGAGAGAGAGAGAGAGAGAGAAAAGAAAGAAGGGAACGAGGGAGGGAGGTAAGAGGGGATAAAACTGAAAATGTGTGGTAGCTGGCTGGTGGTGGTGCAAACCTTTAATCCCAGCACTCAAGAGGCAGAGGCAGGAGGATCTCTGTGAGTTCAAGACCAGCCTGGTCTATAGAGTGAGTTTTAGGACAGGCTCCAAAGCTACAGAGATACCCTGACTCAAAAAAGCCAAGAGAAAGAGAGAAGAAAATGTGTGGTCAACCTTAAACTTCCTCCCTGGCTACAAAAAAGGGGCTGAGTCCCTTCCCTTCTGTCTCCATCTGTGTTTCTTCCACGAGTCCTGAGGTCTGGGCTGTTGGGATTCTTTGCTTGTAGATTAAGAGCAGATTAAATCTACTTCCATAGTCTATCAAAAAGAAGATGGCAGGATTATTCCTGATGGTCAGTCCTCTCTGCGTGCTGTTCCCAGTTTCTTCTCTCTCTGTCCTTCCAAAGGCTGGGGAGTATGGGAACCTAACAAGCTTTTGCACTACATCCCTCTGAGTGAAAGGTGTCTGTGTTGGGCCATATCCTCTGGGACTGGAGTGGGTGCACGCTACACTTTCACCTTCCCCAGACCCATCATTTTGAGCTGACAGTCTACATATTCCTCTGTCCTCAGGCAGAGAAGAGGGATCCAAAATACAGCTTTGAGCTCAGACTGTGTTTTCAGGACTCCTAAGGATCCTGGTTAGACACAGTCAGTGAGGGACATTGCTCCAGCTGCCACCTTGCTGGTGCCCCTGGGTAATGTCTGTTGTCCTGTAGCTCCTCTCTTCTCACCCTGCCCCAGGATCAGCCAGGAGTTTAAAACTTCCTTGGCCAGCTCTAGTTTGTACTCTTAGAATATAGCAGTTGCCTCTGCCATTGACCTGGCCTGAAAGACTGGGCTTCACAGTAGCAATGAAAGGGCAGTGACATCAAAACCCCTGCTCTTGTCCCTTGAAGATCCAGAATGCAAGAGAGAACAGTGACTTCAAGCACAGTGGTTCTTAACCTTCCTAGTGCTGTGACCTTTTAATGTAGTTTCTCATATCATAGTGACCCCCCAACCATGAAGTTATTTTAGCTGCTACTTCATAACTGTAATTTTGCTATTGTTATGAATTGTAATTAAAATATCTGTGTTTTTCATTGGTCTTTGAGGGTCACGACCCACAAATTGAGAACCACAAATCTAGGGAGAAAGGAATTCCATTAGAACACATCTCTAATGAGACAGCTATGATCATGTCTACTGCTCTGTGCCCTTCTCAGAGAACTCTGCCCTGCCTGGTACCACTTTTAAAGCAATCCACCAATTATGTTTAACACAATTCAGCAAAAATGAGCCCATAAGTATATAGTTAAGGAGAGTTTTCACAGTGAGACCCCACAGCCGGCACCCAGATCTGAAAACAGCTTCTCAGCGTACCCTAGGGGTTCCCTAGTCACTTCTGCTTCATACCGAGCCAGTGTCCTGACTGGCAATGAGCTAGGTAGTTCTGATTGAAGCGTTTATTGTTGTTTGCCTTTGTTTTGATGCTGGGAATTGAGCCCAGTTTGTAGCACATGTATTCTACCTACCCTATCTTTGCCCATTCCCAACTTTATATAACTGAAATCACAACAGCATTCACTTCTAAAAGTCTGACTTGTTTTATTCAACTTGAAAAAAATAATTCCATCTATAAACATACCAAAACATTAAATCCATTCTACTGTTGATAGATATTTGACTTGGTTCCCATTAAAGGTTGGATTTTGTTGTTGTTTTGCAATTTTTTTTTTTTTTTTGAGACAGGGTCTCATGTTGCCCAGGCTGGTCTCCAACTCACCATGTAACTGAACATGATTTGAACTCTTTTTTCTTAGGGGGGTGGGGTGGTCATCTCACTAAGTATTCCTGGCTGGCCTGGAACTTGCTATGCACTACGCAGACCAGGCTGTAGTTCTGCTCTTAAGATTACTGCATCGAGTACAACTTCCCATATTTAAAAATCTTATGTCCTCAACTTTAGTAACTTCAAATACGGGATTCAAAGGCGCCTCAGTTTATTCCTTCCCGATCTTTTCTTCAGAAGACAGATACAAAGAGACTCTGAATTCTCTGTTAATCTTCTGAAGACTGGAGAATGCATTCAAGGCCTCCCTGGAGAGCCAGGTCAAGCCTCTGGATGCAAAGCCATTGAGTATTTCGACTTCCTCCACCATCTGTACCATGTGCAGTGTTAGCGGTGTCCTCTCATACCACAGTTGGAAACCTGTCTAGACCATAGGTCACTGTTGCTCCAGGCTTGGGCACAAGCAGTGCGTCCATGAAAAACTTGAGCCAAACTCATCTTTACAAAAAGGATTGGAGCCAGGTGGTGGTGGCGGCGGCGCACGCCTTTAATCCTAGAACTCAGGAGGCAGAGGCAGGAGGATCTCTGTGAGTTAGAGGCCAGCCAGGTCTACAGGGTGAGTTCCAGGACAGGCTTAAAGCTACAGAGAAACCCTGTCTCAAAAAACAAACAAACAAAGGGTTGGTTTGGGAACTGGAAAGTATAGCTTTATGGTAGAACCCTAGACTGGCATTTGCAAAGCTCTGGGTTCCATTACCAACATAGCAAAAAGGAGGAGAAAGGCAAGTGGTTTTTTTCTTTTATTATGACTTCTGCTCTGGTGTCTGCAGAAACAGGAGACTGGAAAGAGCCATGTACTGCATACAGAACACTATGCTTTCCATGTAGTATCTTTGTCTCTTTGCAAGAAGTGTTTGATGTTCACAGGTTGATAGTTCCTTCTTAGACCTTGTCTGTTTGAAGAAGTAAACACATGTTCTTCCCCTGTCATGGGCATTCACCTTCTTTCTTAAGGAAACCAGAAAGAGGAGCTTGGTAAATTGGGTCAAGGTGAAAGATAACGGAAAATGAACCATGTGGAGCTAGGATAGAAGGAGAGCTCACTCCTGGGGACACATGCTCTGTTCAATATAACAAGTCTTTTGGAATTGAAAGTTTGGCAGTGACATTTTCTGTCCTGCCTGTAATGGGCATAAATATGCCAATCCGATCCATTCCTCTCCAGCCATTCCCTGAGATGGCCTCTTATTTCAAGCCACTGAGAGTGTTTGTCCAACCCTCTTGCTCATACTGTTGGCGGCATGACGATTAAGTTCAGCCTAAGGGTAGTATTTACTGAGTGGGTACAAGTTGTTGAGGTTCCCCTAGTGGCGCCTAAAGATTTATGTGACCTAGAAAGGAGAGAATTGTAAAGGAATGAGTGTCATATAAAGTAGGAAGGGAGGGCCTGCTTGTTCATCCCAGCCGCCCAGCTAGCTTACACCCCAAAATAACCACACAGAAACTGTATTAATTTAAACACTGCCTGGCCCATTAGCTCTAACTTCTTATTGGCTAACTCTTACATCTTGATTTAGCCCGTTTCTATTAATCTATGTATCGCCACATGGCTGTGGCTTATCAGTAAGATTCTAACTAGCGTCCGACTGAGAAAGAGGATCCATTGCTTCTCCTGACTCTGCTTTCTTCCTCCCAGAATTCAGTTCTCTCTTCTCCGCTTACCTAAGTTCTGCCCTATCAACTAGGCCAAGGCAGTTTCTTTATTCATTAATCAATGAAAGCAATACACAAACAGAAGGACCTCCTACACCAATATAATGGGATGGATACCAATGAATACAGGGATATGCCAAATTCCAAATGAGGAGAGGAGGGGAATTCCAGGTCATTGGTGGTTTTAGAAAGAGTAACACCTGAGATCACTTTAATAAAGAATTAAACAGGTAAGAACAGCTTGTGATTTCAGGTGCCCCAAAGAGCCGTTGGGTCTGTCTCAGTTCTTGGTAGGTAGGAAAGTTTTTTCAAAGAGCATTTAACTTTTATTGTTGACTAACATTTGGTATGTATATTGTGAAGAAAAAAACACATATCAGAAAATAAAACTAATTTGATGGACTTGGGAATAGTGGTGCATAAGTTTTTCCTATCACTAGGGATGCTGGGACCAGAGGATGGGGCAAGACCTATCTAAAAAACAAAACAAACAAACAAAAAACGAACACCGGATGTGGTACTTCACACCTATAATCTTATATGGAGGCAGGAGGATCATGAAGTCAAAGTTATCCTTAGCTATACAGTAAGCTGGTAGTCAGTCTGGGATACAGAAGACCCTGTCTCAAAAAGAAGAAAGAAAGAAAGAAAGAAAGAAAGAAAGAAAGAAAGAAAGAAAGAAAGAAAGAAAGAAAG
>NW_026067989.1:2987379-3055083 GCF_014885135.2 Alexandromys fortis
GAGAGAGAGAGAGAGAGAGAGAGAGAGAGAGAGAGAGAGAGAGAGAGAGAGAGAGAGAGAACAAAAAAGCAACCAAACAAAACCCAAGCATGAGTTCACCCACTGAGATGGAGGCAGGTCTGTTCTCTTTGCTGCTTTATCTCTTTTGAGAATAATCCTTCCCTTTTGTTTTACATTACTAAGTATATAGATGGTAAATCATGAATGAATATTTGCCAACAGACAAGGTAGTTTTTTTTAAACAGTCTAGGGCCTAGAAATTGGTTCTGTTGTGTGTGTGTGTGTGTGTGTGTGTGTGTGTGTGTGAGTAGGGTTTGTAATTTTCTTCGTTTGGTTGTTGCTTGTTGATTTTCAGTGTCTCTCTCTGTTGCTGGACTGTTCCTGGATCCATATGCTGCGGTCATCCTCCTGCTTGAGCTTCCCCAGTGTCGAGGCTAGCAGCCTGTGTCAGGGCACTGGTTGGTGTTCCTGTTTTGACCAGTGGCACCATTCTGTTTCCTGGTTGGCTTCTCTGTCAACAGTAGGCTTTGGCTATCTAAGCGTAACATTGGCAACACTCTAGGGTTAGATTCGCTTTACACTTTTTTTTTTTTTGGTCTGGTGTTAGGGATCAAGCCCATGGCCTCGTGCCTGCTATAGAGGCAGGTGCCTACCGCTAAGCTGTACCCCGGCCTTTTTTCTTTGGCAGCCTTGCCTCCTGCTAACTTGGCTGTGCCACAAGATATCTGTTTAGTTAGAATTCTGCTGGTGAGTTGGTCCAGCTAGGCAATAGCATCGCATCGCACAGCCGAAACCACTTAAGTAGAAACCCTGAATGCAAGGAATGCATGCCTTTCCATGAAGCCGCAGGCTGGAGGGCAGCGGGGCAGACTGAGCCCGCCTGGCTCCCCTTCTTCTCCCAGTTCTCAGCTCCAAGGGCAACCAGGACAACAGGTTCTTTGTTTCCACTTCTTATTTTTACAAGAACAAATGAAAGCCTCTGCCAGCACTGACTCCATATCTGGCCTTTTCATCTTGAGCTGGAGAGGAAGCTTCAGGATGAAATCACCCCCACCACCGCCACTGTCCCCAACCCCCAGTCTTTCTTGTGTGAAAATGGCTGCCCTGGGTGACAGTCATCAGGTTTTGTCCCCATTCCTAAATACTTCCCTCTTGGGCCTCAGGAAATAGAAATTTAAAAAAAATTAAATAAAAGCACTAAAAAAAAAAGCTGCCCCCCCCCATAAAAATCCTCCTGCTACATATCATTAGAAATCACTTTCAGGAAGCTGTGGCTTCCTCCCTCAAGAAGCAATAGCCCTTAGCCACCAGGAAAGCAAATCCAAAACCCAAAATATAATAGTGTTTCGTTTTCCTTTTAGAGTTTGAAAGGATAAGAGGTCCCTGGGGAAATAAAGCATCAGCTTGTAGGCTGCTGGGAAATTTCAGAAGTTGGAAATGTGGAACAGGAGCCTGTAATACACTGGCCTAGAGTGTCCAAGCCTCTGGCTTTGCTCTCAGCCTGCAATGTCTACAAAGCGGCAGAAACACAACTCAGAAAACTGGACTTATGTAGTTTCTGTATGGGAGTTGTTCTGTGAAATCATTCTCACCTCGAATAAGGAGCTAAGTTGGATGGCTTAACTATCCCTTCCAACTCAGCTAAATATGCAGAGATTTTACAAGAACACGTTTCCCCGGTCCTCAGCCGTCACCCTCTCTGTCTGTCTTGACCAGCGGGTGAAGGTTCCTCAGCTCATCTGCCAACTCTTGTGCTATAAACAGAATCCATGCACTAGGACCTTATGTCATCCAGAACGGATATGGTGATCCGGGTCTTTCTCCATCTCCAGACCTTAAGGTGACCAAGCGGGGTTTCATTTAGCCTGGAGAGTCAGGAACTGTTGCTGTGCCTGAAGGTGTTAAAGCAATCATCAGATAGATGTTTTCAAAACTGAAGGTTTCTGGGAAGTTTTGCTTGCTTGGCATATGTGTGAAGAACTATTATTTGTGCCAGAAATGTTTCTATGAGATGCTCTTTTGTTTTGTTTTTTTCTGTATGGGCTCTCTATTTTTCTTCATAAGGAGCCTATATTTTCTGAAAAGCTATTGATCCTCATCCCTACCACCTGTCAACCCCCAGCCCTCAGAAGCCCTGGATTCATCTCCCACTAAGCATGGTGACTCCACATTTTGTCTGGTCCTTCACTCTTAGGACAGCCCAAGCACTAACCTCTCAGAAACAAGAAGCCTGGGTCCCCCTCTAAGGCATATTCATTTGTGCCAGGGATGTAGTTATATTTCAACTAAATGAGAACTCATGGGATGAATGTTAACACCCCTTTGGTATATGTCCCCTGATATTTCTCCAAGCCTCCTGCAGGGCACCTGCCCTAACTGAAGGGTGGGTGGGTCCACTGATGCTATCTGCTCTCTGGTTTCTCCTGTGAGCACCAAGCTCCTGTTGTTGGAATAATCTTCTCCCAGTACTGAAATAAGCACTCTATATTTGGCGACCAGTGTCCTATTTGTCCCCTCAAATCTAGACTAAACGTCATCATTGGCTTTATACCCTAAGGCTAGAAAGGCTGTCTTTGGGAGGAATCCATGAGCAATGAGGAAGGAGCTGCTAAAACCTCAGATTTGTTAGCCAGCAAGAAATGAAGCCGCTTCCTTGCCCAGGACTCCAAAATGGCCAAAGGCTTGGTAGCTGTGGTGACTTTGGCCACCCATTTCCTGGTAAACACACAGACAAGAACCCTTTGTCTCCTAAGGCTAGAACTAAACAGTCAGAGTTTACTCAACGGAGCCTGGTTGAGGGAAGGCCTGAGTCTAAGACTGAACATAGGGACCTCAGAATGAAGCTCAGGCCAAATATTCGAGAGCATCTCCTCCTCCTCAGGAGCAAGGACCACCAGCATCCCAGCTCCCACTCACACCCGCTCTGGACTGGGTCTGAGTATGGTTCAGGTGAGGACAGCACGTGAAGGGTTAATGCCTTGGAGACACGCCGACAGCAGTGAGGAGAGCCAAGTCATGGGTTCCTTGTAGCTGAAGGAGACTGGGGAGGAGGGTCCGACCTGAGCTCAGTGTGGACAGGTTGTCAGAGTCTGGCAGAGCATCTGCTCAGACCTTCCCAATGCCTCCAAGTGACTACCTGTCCACAGCTCATCAGTAAGTTTGTAAGTGGAAGCAAAGCAAAGACCTTGATGGAGCACAAAGATGCCTTTGTCCATGAAGGTGAACCCTGAACATACCAGATTCCAAGGCACATGTGTGAGCATCTGTGCTGAGTGGACACAGGCTCTCACACATAAGCATGGAGAGAGCAAGGGGCCGCCAGGTGGGTTTAGTTTTTCCAATGAGGACTTGTCATTCAATGTTTTTAAAGTTTGTTTTGTACGTGTGTGTGTGTGTGTGTGTGTGTGTGTGTGTGTGTGTGTGTGTGAGGGAGGATGGGAGTGCATGTACCACGGTGCACACATGTGGAGGTCAATGTTTCAGAGTCTTACCTTCCATCTCATTGAGTTAGGGTTTCCCTTGTGGTTGCTGCTGTGCTAAGCACTCCAGGCTAGTTGACCTTTGGTCTTTGGGGGGACTCTTCTGTTGGGAGAGCTTCCTGTCTCGGCCTCCCATTTCACCATAGGGATGCTAGGATTACTCTGTGTGCTTCTGGGTTGCAGGGGCTCAAATGCAGGTTGTAAGGCTTGCTTGGCAAGTGCTTTTACTAGCTGAGCCATCTCCCTGGCCTGAAGTGTTTAATTTAAAAACAAACCAACAAACCTTTTATCTTTAAAAGAAAAATGAGACACATACTATCTTAAATGAAAAAAGGTGCCCAATTTAAAAAAAAAAAATTCTAGTTATCCAATTCAATAGAGATTTTTTTTACACACAAAGAAGAGGTCTGGGGATCCTTTTGTTTTATTTGTTTATATAAGCTTGCTGTGCTTTGTTCTGACAAAGGGAGACAAAATTAGAATTTAGTTTAAAGATCTTAATTGGCTTTATTTTTATTTGTAGGGTGGAACAATGTATCATTCTGAAAATAGAATGAGTGTGTAGCAAAGAGCCAAGGACAGGAGGTTGTTTTATAGCCAGAAACCAGAAGGATTTCTAAAATTGGTTTAGTTGTTTCAAGGTTACATTCCTTGTAAGGTGGGAAGAGGAAGAGAGAGAGAGAGATCTAAGAGAAAGTCTCCTGAGGCTGCCTAACCCTGGAATCCAGGAGATGGGCCATGAGGCACAAGAATTAAAGATCTGAGCCAGCCTGAGCTACCTAATGAAACTTTGTCTTAAAAAATGAAAGAGGGGGGCTGGAGAGATGGCTCAGTGCTTAAGAGCACTGACTGCTCTTCCAGAGGACCTGGGTTCAATTCCCAGCACCCACATGGCAGGTCACAACTGTCTGAAAATGCAGTTCCACGAGATCTGACACCTTCACACCAATGCACATAAAAATAAAGTTAGATAAATCATTAAAAAATATTTTTTAAAAAAATGAAAGAGGGCTGGGCACTGGTTGTGCACACACTTGGAGGCAGAGGCAGGCTGGTCTCCTTGAGTTTGCAGCCAGTCTAGTATACAGAGTGAGTTCCAGGACAGTCAGAGCTGTTATATGGAGAAACCCTGTCTCACAAAAACAAAAACAAAACAAAAGGAGAGAGGGCCTGGGTGTAATTATGGCACCCAACTTTAATCCTAGCACTTGGGAGGCAGAGGCAGGTAGATTTCTGTGACTTTGAGGCCAAGCCTGTTCTATATATCAAGTCTCAGGACAGCCAGGAATACATAGAAAGATGCTATCTTAAAAAAAAATGCACATAACTAACTGGTTAGCTGCTTCTGGTAATCTTTTTACTTGATTAAGGCAGAGGGAATATTGTTAAAGTCAACTGAGACCTTCTTTGGGAAATTGGCTGTTCTCTCTCTCTTGATTACTGACTGGAAGTTGTCTATTAGGATTCTTTGGATGACAGATAACAACTTGATTTGGGTTTGACTTTGAGCAGCAGTGACTCCATTTCTATTTCAGGCTCCCTGTTGAGGCCTGGAGCAGGAATTTAGTCTATAACAATGGAATCCTATAAGTTTCAGCCAAGGCTGAAGGCTGACCTCAATCAGAGCACTGCCCATTTGCTGAGACCTATCAGCCAGGTGGACACAAACTGTTCCTGATTGACAGTAAGAACTTGGAATTTTGCCCTTATATATATATATTTTTTTCTTTTATTATTAACACCTGAACTAGGAGTCCTTTTTTGTTTTTTTTGGGGGGGGGAGGTTGTTTGTTTGTTTGTTTGTTTGTTTGTTTTGAAACAGCTTCTCTGTGAAACACTTCTGGCTGTCCTAAAACTTTCTTTGTAGACCAGGCTGGCCTCAGACTCTCAGAGATCTGCCTGCCTCTGCCTCTCGATTACTAAGATTAAAGGCGTGTGCCACCACCACCTGGCTTGAACTAGGATTCTTATATCTGGAAAATTATGGACTGAATTTACCCTGCTAATATTTTCCCCACTGAAACAACCTCACAAAAATTTTAATTAACTAGTTAATTAATTAATATCTATATGTTGGACAATGCTGAGAATCAAACCCAAGAACATGCCCATACTTAACTACATCCCCTAAGCTATATACCCCAACCTCCAATTTTTATATACTTTTACTTTATTGTCCCACATTTGACTAAAAATGACTAAACTATAAAGTCAAAATAAACACTTTAGATGTGTTGTTTCGGATGGAGCATGGTAGAGGGAGCAGTGTACTGGAACGTTCAAGCAAACATCTGGATATACTGTGGACACTAGGACTGGCCATCAGGAGCTGCCCTGTGGTCTCTTCTGAATTCCAGGCTCTGATCAGAACATAAAAGAGCAGCTCTCCTCTGGAGTCTGCTGCACAGCCGCAGTTTCTCGGAGATGATCCTAATCCTGCTGATTCTAATAAAACTATGTCAAGTGTCAACCTGGCTGTTCCGCTGGGAGCTCCTTTTATGTTCTCGCTGACCCTTACAGCTCCTCCAGCTATGAATGCCTGGTACTTAGAAGCGAAGTGGAAAGGCCCCTCATCCTACACTCCAAAGAGCCTTAAGTGAGGTGTGACCCAGGGACAACCAGCGTTAGAGAGCCCTGTTGGAATACTCGGCTGTTAACTCAGAGCCATTGATGCTAGGCTGTTGTTTCCATGACTACAGATGCGGGCTATGAGTTTCCCAGTGGGTGCTTATCCTCCTCCTTCCATTCTCTCTTTGTTGATGACCCTCTCTTCCCCTTAAATATTCCCTTTTACTTTTATATCATATGTGTGTGTGTATTGCTTATGTAGATTCTGCATATTTGCCTCTGCCCTGCTCCTCTTCCTTGTTCCCTCTTGTGTTTAAGCCCCTTCTTTGTCACCATAGTCCTTTGGTATTTCCTTATGGTCTTTTATCTGCTGGGCTTAGCACACAGTCACAGTCATTGCTTGCTCTCAGGCAAGTGATTCTTAAGACATAATCACCACCTGGTGCTGGAGGTAGCATTTATAAACGAGGAACATGGAGCTCAGAACTGGTCAAGGTCTCACATGCCTGGACCAGCTAGAAGAGGGACACCATGGTTCCACCCTTGCGACTGGCCCCTGGGACACCTCACTGTGACCATGTCATTATTATAAATGCCTGGATTGTATCATGGGTACCTTGTCACCTCTCTAAGCCACTCAGCTTTTGCCAGCACACTCATTTACATAGAGATACCCATCTGTCTTGGAAACCAATGGTTTCTGTTATTCCCAGTGGGTCTGTCTTAGGTGGAGCTCCCTAGAAGCAGAATGTGATGCATATAACTCTTGTGTGGATAGTTTCTGAAGGAAAGCACTCGGGAACAGGGCGGGGGGAGGGGGGGTTACACAGAAAGGGAAGCAAGGCAAAAAATGTCGACTCTGGCAGATCCCACTCCAAAACTGCCCTACCTTGAAGCAAGATGGCCACTCCTTCTCCAGCCACATCTATACATCATGGACAGTGGTAGCTTCCCAGAGAGAGGCTGGATAAAACTTCCAGGCATTTCCAGGAGAATGAGGAGGCTATAAGCTGTTGGTAACCAGTGCTCCTAACAACCAGGGTGTGGGCGCCTGTCCTGAAAAGGGGGTTCTGGAGGGAGGCAGTGCATTCACCTGACAGTCCATATGTCATCTATCAGCTCTTTGCTGAA
The DNA here is from genome assembly GCF_014885135.2 of Alexandromys fortis. Taxonomy (NCBI): domain Eukaryota; kingdom Metazoa; phylum Chordata; class Mammalia; order Rodentia; family Cricetidae; genus Alexandromys; species Alexandromys fortis. Next base: position 2,994,558 of record NW_026067989.1, read on the forward strand.
GATCACCCCTGATAAAAAGCCACTTGGTCCTTTAATAGCACGCTATAAACCTCACGTGACTGGTTGGATCAAGTCGGTGCCAAAGACTAATTGCAAGCTTTAATTTATGGTTTCTCCTTTATGAGGCTCCATGAATCTTGCTCGCCGTCTTCCCGTCTGGGCCCTGGCTGCTTCGGCCGAGGTCAATCATCAGAACAAAGAGTGGTTTTTAAAACAACAGCTTCAAACCAGGGAGGATTTGTGGGATGTGACTTTCTGAGGGGAAGCGAATAGCCTCTTACTTGCTCAGTACACCATGGAGAAGTACCAGCGTGTTAGACACGTCAGATTTGGACCTGATAAAATATGGCAGGTTGGCGAAGGCAGGGAAATGTGGGGCTATGGTTTTTCTATTTTGATTTGGTTCTGTTTGAAGTGCTGAGGATCCAGCCTAGGGCCTTGACAGTGCTAGGCAAGTGCAATACTGCCATATCTCCGTGGCTCTGAAATAATTATTTTGAACTTCAGGGATTCTTTTAGTAGCATGTTACCCACCCCTCCTCCAGTCCCCTAACAAAACCAAACAGCTAACTGATCAGAACCCAAAGTTCACATTTCCTACTTAGCTTTCCAATCAAGTGGTCCTTGCAGTCCTCAAATGGACAGGATCAGTGTTCCCCAGAGCTTGGGAGAACTACCGTGGCTCTGGCCCACCGGGACCTACAAAATCAGAATCTTGGGGATCAAAACCAGGAGTCTGTGGCTTCACCAGACCCCAGATGATTCCTACACAGGCTCAAAATTTGGCAAGTTATAGAGTCTTCCAATGTGGCTCCCGTTGGGATCCCCATACCCACATCTTACCTCAGAGTCTCATTGACCTTGTTTGGTGGGCAGTCTTATCTCTGACCCTTTTCAAGTTTCTCTGCTGGTTTTTATAGATGGGCAGGGTGGAGAGGCAGTGGTCTTCAGTTAGCTCACTGGGTGGTAGAAATCTTCATGCCAGCTTCCCCTCAAAGAGTTTGTTCTTGTACCTCTATGAATAGTCGCTTTAGAACACCCAGAGGGACTGCGGTGGCTTTTGCAGAAGGGGCAACAGCTTCACTTATTTTGACACAGACTCCTCTTTCTGGGAATTGATAGCAAAATTGAAAGAAAACTTTCATTTGAACAAAAAAGAAATACAAAAAAACATGACCTGTCTTTGATTGTGTGTGTGCTGGGACAACCTCATTGGCTTGCCCAAGCTGACCTCCATCTCCTCGGTTCACATGATCCCTCTGCCTCAGCTTCTGTGTATATGGTGCTTTAGATGCACATCTAGAAGATAAATGAGACATGGCGCTGCTTATATCACTGGGGACAGGGAGGGATGGGTTCCCTGGCCATCCATCCCAGTGCTCTTGTTCTGTCTCCATGACAATGACAAAGATGGGCGTCACCCACATCCACAATCCCAAGTCTCCTTTCTGCAATCCTCCACGCTCCCATCCTTCCTCATCTTAGGGCTTTAGACAGCATGCACACTGGGTATGTGTTTGATGACTGAATATATCCCATACTAAGCCTAACTCTTTGAACACAAGGGTCAAGTGTGACGGTCCTGCTGGCTACTCCAGGACCATGTGGGGGACCTGTTCCCTCAGAGCCAGGAAAGGTGTCAGTGTTGAGTGTGAGAGAGGAAGCTCCCCAGAGCCAAGCAACCTTGGACTTGAATTTCAGGACTCTCCCTCTGAGCAAGGACAGGCCCTAGATCAAGATTTGACCTCGCAGTACTTTTGTTGTGTTTTTTTCTGCGTTTTGTTTTGTTTTGATTTTGAAACAGGATCTCACCTGTAGCCTTGGCAAGCCTAAAACTCACTATGTAGATCAAACTGATCTCCAATTGGAAGAGATCCAGCTGTCCCCTCTGGGATTAAAGGCCTGGGCTCCACACCTGGCTTCTACCTTGTCTCCATCTTGATCCTTCTACCTCCATTTCCAAGTGCTGGAGTCACACATGTAGCCCACATGTAGATTAGACCAGCACCCCAATCCTTGTTTCAGACAGCGTCACAGTACTTACAGTGTTCTGCTCCAAGGAGGAAATGACGGGGTGCTCGCAGAGAGGCCAGCAGCTCCATCCACCTTCAGGCCCCAGGCTTCTCATTTCTCACCTAGAATTAGGTCTGGGACCAAAGGAGGACAATATGGCTTGTTTGTTGGTATGATTCACAGACCATGAAACCTCCCCATCTGAAGGGCATGAGTCATTCCGGGGTTTTCGGTGTGTTCATGCTGTTGTGAAATCCCCGCCATTACCGTATACCATGCTTCCTACAACTCCGGGTTACCTGGTACCTGTTTGTAGTCCCTGCTCATTTCCCCCTCCTTTCTTCCCAGCCAGCCACTCACCTACTTTCTCTCCCGAGGACTTTTCCTGCTGGGAACTTGTGTAATAGAGCTGTACAATACTTGACCTTAGCTCAGTGCCCGTTTATCCCCCACCACAAGACTCAATGAACTTACACAACTGCTTCTTCTCATTCAGCATGGTCTTCTCCAGGTTGATCTCCAGGGAGAGTCCTGAAATTCAAGCATCCAGCATTGTATCTGAGTAATACAGCTCACCCAGTAGACACATTTTGGGTTGTTGTTTGTATTGTTTATTTGTGGGTTTGGTTTGTTTGATTGTTGTTGTTGAGGAAGGGTCTCACTTTGTAGCCCTGACTGGCCTTGGATTCACAGAGACCTCCTGATTGCTGAGATTAAAGGCTTATGCCACCACGCCACACCCACTATAAAAAGCTTTTAGGACTTACATTTGTTGACTTTTATCAACAGCACCATTGGATTATGATATTTTTATTATTCCTAATGTTGGGGATAAATAATGCATAGACTTATAAGAAGAAATGAAAAACAGTCATTTAGATACAGAACAAATATCCCCAAGTGTGATTTGCCTGTAAAGTTTGTGACGAGTGCCTTTATGCATTGAGACCTCAAGCTTACTGTGGCTAAGTTCTGCAGTTTAAAGGTCTGTCCTCCAAGTAACAAATACTTAATGCCCAAATACAAACAAACCCAAGCTAAATAATAATCTTTATAGTATTGAGAACCCTTTGAAAATAGGGGTAGAGGTAGAAGGCTGGGCCTTTTGAATACAAAGTGCTTCCTTTTATGCTGGTGATACAGAGTAAAATAAAACATGTCTGTCCTCAAGATCTTTAGATAGACGGGTGATACCCTCGGGGGGTACACATCCTTTGAAAGGTCTGCCCAGTAAGTTCCTAGGGATGGCATCAGTCACTTGAGCCATGTCCTTTTCCTCCTTCTAGCATGGTGAGACACAAGGATGATGGCTATTCGGAAGAAAAGGATGGGAAGACCTGTCCGCGAGACTCTGGCTATGACAGCCTCTCCAACAGGCTCAGCATTCTGGACCGGCTCCTCCACACCCACCCCATATGGCTGCAGCTGAGTCTCAGTGAGGAAGAGGCGGCAGAGGTTCTGCAGAACCAGCCTCCAGGGGTAAGGCCCAAGACTCGAGAGAGGCTGAGGCAAGCAAGTTGCCACCAAACAGAGAAACACTTAGATAGTTCCAGAAAGTTTTTCCCAGCTTTTAAGGTAGTTTGGCTTCCAGTGTAGGCCTCAAATACAATGCAGAGAAATTCTGAGATCCACGAGGTAGTTTTCAGGAGTAGATCCTTTCCAGGCCTCTCTTCCTGTCTTCATCTGTTCAGTTATGGGGCTGTATGGCTCAGCAGGGTGTCAGAGCATCAGAGGAAGGAAAAGCCCTGTCCAGAGGCCCCGGGACTGACCTTCTGAACCTGGTCCTGGATCCCTGCTTGCCCATGATGCTCTCCCTTCATTCTGAATCTAGGGACCCTACGGGGGCCCAACTATTTATCTGGGGACACAACCTTAAAAAGCTCTGTGACCACAGACTTGTCTTTTCAGGCTACCAGCATTTTCTTTGCCTTTCTTAGTAGCTTTCCATGTGAACTAAAGTCTGATTCAGTTTCAGCAGCTACTACTTATCCAGGACCATTGATTCCTCTTACTCAGTCCACTTACTTTATGGATATGGGCAATGCAGCCCATATCTGCAATCCTAGCACTTGGATGGTTGGGGCAGGAGGATCTAGGTTCAAGACCAGCCTGGCCTATGTAGAAAGACTCTCTTTAAAAAAGAAAGAGGAGCTGGAGAATGGCTCAGTGGATAATGCACTGATCATACAAAGTATGGGGACTGGAGCTTGGATTCTCCAACCAGTCTGTGAGCTCTGGATTCAATTGAGAGACCTTAATAAACAACAACGTACAGAGCAATTGACAAAGATACCTGATGTCAATGGTCTAGTGGACAGCACTTTGTGCAGTGTCCAAACAAAAGACAAACACAGTAAATCCCAGATAAAATAAAGCTTAAAGCAGATGCTAGATACAAAGTAACTAATACATGGGTAGCAAGGAGAAAATCCTATCACTAGCTAGCTGAGGAATGCCATAGCAGCTTTGGGGTCCTGGAGCAACCAAGGCCTATCTGTGTCACTGTCTGTCCATATAAGTGAGTCTGTCTTTGCTTCTTCTTTCCTTCCTGCAAACAGAAACAGACAGGATTAGGAATTGCATTAGAATATGCTCGGGGCTATGAGGCACAGTCTTTGACCCTCTTTGGAGAGAGCTCCTTGGCCAGCATACTGGGCTGTTGCCTCTAGCTTTGGTCTTTAAGCTCAGAAACTTCTTCTTGCGAGACTTTCCTTTCTACCAGTCGAATGACATGCATGCGTATTTCTGCCCAAAGTTCGGAAACAGGACATTATCAGGCAGCAGTTCCCACCCAGCCCTGCTTCCCTGCTGGGGTGGGGCATCAACCATTCCTGCTGAGACCTGCACAAGGACTAAGCTAGCAGGATTGTCAGTCTCGCTGTCCAGCTACCTGAGCTCTGACAGGGCCTAGACTGACAAGATGGGGCAGGTTGAGGACAGGCGCCATGTGGACCAGAAACGAGCGTGACGATGAAGGAAGAGCAGTGGCTAGAAGCCTGGCCCTGGTGGCATGAATACATTAAGGATAATGCTGAATTCCTTCATTAAGCGACCACCCAAGACAGAGCCTGTGGACTGCTCTGTAAGGAGCCAGAGTGTAGACATTGTTGGGTTTTCTGGTCATTCAGTATCTGTCACATCGACTCACCAGGCTTTGTCAGGCAAAAACAGCTGCAGACAACATGAAAAGGAATGTGTGACCGGGCATCAACACAGATTTACTCACAAAGGCAGGCTCTGGGTGGATGCAGGCTCTGGGTGGATGCGCTCTGTAGGCCTGACTTGGTCAGCCTCTCCAACAAGGCTGCAGTGCTTTAGGAATCAAGGCCCCAGGCGTGTACCACTCACTCCTGATTAGTCCCCACTCCTTAAGGAAGCAGCCTCTCAACGTTTGGGCCCCTGAGCCCAAACACATGCACCCAGGATGCTGTTTGGGGAGCTGTTTGGGGAGCATTTGCTTTGGTTTTAATCTCTCCCGGAGTCCAAGTGCTCAGATGGATGAACTAGATGAGTTCCACGGATGCCCCGTGGATACTATGGGAAAAATAAAGCTCAAAGGGCTTCCTAGTAACTCCTTCCCTAAGCATCATGGGAAGTGTAGACATGAAGAGAAAAGCAAAGATCAGCTGGGGTGGGGTGTGAGAAACTGTAGCAGGAGAGAGAGGAAGAGCGTGTAAGGTGTTCGAGTCCAGAAGAAAGAAAGAAGGAACAGGAGAGTATAGCCCCTTAAGAAGGAAGGGGACTAGGACTTAGCCAAGGCCACCAAACTACATACCCCCTTTGATTTGTAGGCCAGGTGGAAATGCTGGACCTACACAGCTATGTGCACATGGCAGGCCTGTCTCTGTACTGACAGAGCTCCAGTGGCCTTGACAACATTGCTAGAAACGTATGTGAAGACAGTGTTGGGACATGGAGGGAGCAGCCTCAGCGTTGGCTGGGACAAACCTCAGAGGACATCCACCTAACCTGCCAAATGCAGCAGCCATTTTTTTTCCCTCCTGGGGCTTTTCTTTGTGTGTCTGACTTGACATGTTATCTCATTTTTCAAAAGAAGCTAGCAATTCATACTCAAAAGCAAAAAACAAAACTTCAGAAACAACTGCTGCTTTACTCTTAACAAATTCAAGTTCTTCTCATAAATATGCCATGAGCTAAACTAGCCAACCAACTCCCAGTTTGCCATCTATGGTTTGATCAATGTGAACTTCTTTGTAATTTAAGTTTTCCCAAGGTTTGAGACAGGGGCTGAGGCATATATGTACCTACAACCATGAAGCAGTCACCAAACTGCCAGTGCCTCTGCAGACAGGGGACTTTTTAAGCTTCGTGGATAACATCAGGTCAGGGAGAAAGTAAGGTTCTTGTGAAGCCCCTTTTGAAAGCAGTGGGGCCTTCCATAGGCTCTGAGCTCTTTCTCTGTAGAGTGTTCTGCACCGAGCTGTGCAGTCCTGTTGGGCAGGGTGTTCTATGTGCAGGGCATCATAGGTAAGGGAAATTATGTACCCAGGTTTTCTTTTTTCTTTTTTTTATTTATTAAAGATTTCTTTCTGTCTCTTCCCCGCCACCACCTCCCACTTCCCTCCCCCTCTCCCAGTCAAGTCCCCCTCCCTCGTCAGCCCAAAGAGCAATCAGGGTTCCCTGCCCTGTGGGAAGTCCAAGGACCACCCACCTCCATCCAGGTCTAGTAAGGTGAGCATACAAAATGCCTAGGCTCCCACAAAGCCAGTACATGCAGTAGGATCAAAAACCCATTGCCATTGTTCTTGAGTTCTCAGTAGTCCTCATTGTCCGCTATGTTCAGCGAGTCCGGTTTTACCCCAGGCTTTTTCATACCCAGGCCAGCTGGCCTTGGTGAGTTCCCAATAGAACATTCCCATTGTCTCAGTGTGTGGGTGCACCCCTCGCGGTCCTGAGTTCCTTGCTCGTGCTCTCTCTCTTTCTGCTCCTGATTTGGACCTTGAGATTTCTGTCCAGTGCTCTAATGTGGGTGTACCCAGGTTTTCAACTCCTTAACTTGTGTTTTTTTTTTTCCTTCTTCTAGATCTTTCTGGTTCGTAAATCCTCCAAAATGCAGAAGAAAGTCCTCTCCCTTCGCCTGCCCTGTGAATTTGGAGCACCTCTCAAAGAGGTTCCTATAAAGGAAAGCACATACAGTAAGTGTTTGTTGGGCAGGGAAGGCAGGCCTGATGGGAAGCAGCCTGGACTCTGATGCCGACAGACATGTCTAGTCCTGGCATTCAGCATCTCTACAGTGAGGTGTTGCTAGCTTCTGATTAAGCCATAGGTCAATTAAACCATGTGTGCATACTCTGTGCACCCTAGGGTTTGGCACAAGAGAGGCGCTGAGTGTAGATTGTCTCTTCTTGCCCTGTTCCCAGTTAGGTACCATGTAAGTTTGGGGCCCTAGTTTGCTGATGACTAAACCCCAGGGAAGCTGCAGCCACAGCCCTTTTACGAGATCTAATGTCAAAGCCTGTGTTTACACACCTTCCTGAATAAATAAGCCTCAGGCACTTGCGTTCCCTCCAGGTCGCCCTGTTCAGCAGCCCATGAAAGGTGGTTAATCCCAGATGAATCTAGCCCCAGGGGCAGATGACTAGCTGGGGGCTGCAGGGAGCTGTCGTCTACTTTCTGGTCACTGAAAATGTGGAGTGTAGGGAGGCCAAGTTTTAAAGAAAAGAAGGAACACACAGTTCTGAGGTACTGCCAGTCTCCAAGAAAGGATCAGGAAATGGATCTGCACAACAAAGTGGGGAGATCTGAAAATTCTAGGTTAACAAACTGAGGGGTGAAGGTCAGGAGAGGGGAGCTAGGAAGCCTGCAGGATGGAGCCCGACTCAGTCCCTACATTTGAAGGTACTAAGGTTAACTGAATGGCAGGTGTGAGATTCCCTCGCCCTGGCATCCAGTCTCCTTGGGCAAATAACCTTACATAGAATCCAATGAAGGAACATTTCTGGCACAGGAAAACCCTACTTGCATCTATGATCTGCTTCTGGTTCAAGTGTAATGAACCAGAACCTTGAGCTCCACGGAGTTCACATGCTCAAGGGTTCCTTGGAAACAAATGCCCCTGACAGGCCGAACCTGGAGAACAAGTAAATACCGAGGGAGATAATCTGAAGTCACCTTAGGGACCCACCACCACTTTAAAGATAATGACTGTCTAGCACATTAATAAATAATGAATTTATGTTAAGTCGGTTTTGTTATTCTGAGGTGGCTTTTGAAGGGCTGCTGACCCAACCAGCAACAAGTCCTCCTGGCTTTTAAATCCTTCCCAGTTTCCAAGGTTCACCATGGCAAGGAAACCACTTCCTTTCTTCCAAAGCATGGTCACTGTCAGTGAACCTCGAACCCTCTGCCACACACACACACCTGTTTATTGTGTTCCCTGAAGCCAGAGGATTTTTACCCTCTATCAGGTTCTTCAGTTACCCCCATCCCAGTCCTCCCCAAAGGACTTCCAAGTGACTGAAAGAGCTAGTTTATACAAAACATTATCCTATCTATAATGACTTACTGCAGGCCTGAGTCCTACCATAATAATATCTACCCAGCAGGTTGGTCTCTATACAGAGAGGGGTGGAGGAGGGCTTATTACAAAAGTGGATATTTTATTATTTCTGGATGATGCAATAGACACCATCATACATTCGTAGTTCTTTCACATAAGGTATTTCATTAAAAACAAATTATAGCCTATGCTGATCCTTCAGTCTGGCAAGGAACTGTTATTGGCCATTTAGTAGGTGAGATGAAGGTGGTTGGCCCATGAGGATTGGAAACCAAGCCACTGGCTACCCTCACCAAGCCACTGCCTACCCTCACTGTTTGGGAGCCGTACCTGTAGCAACAGCTTCTTCTCTGAATGCATCTTTCATTTGGGAACTTGTGTGATGCAGCCAAGCAAGAAGACAGTATTTTAGAATCTTTACATGGAATATCACCCTTGGAATGATTTCTAGAGCCCTTGAACTGACCTCTAGGTTCCTGTCCCTGTGCCCTGCGCCAGAGGACTCTGACTTGTCTAGGAAGAAAGGGTCTGGGGTGGTGGGACCTCTGACCCATTGCTGCCAAGTGCTAGTGGCCTCTCCTCTCACTGCAGCCAGATGAGCCCTTGGCCCTGCCCAAACTCTGTGCTCTGAATTTCAAAACAAACAGAGGAGGTTGTTGTGCATGTGAGTGTCTGTTTACTAGGCACGGAGCGTGTGCTGAGCATGAGTCAGGGAGGCCGCCCTTGCCTGACTGTTTAAAGCTGTGTCTGACTGTCAGGCAGCCCCCTCACAGCTGGTTTGGATAAGCTGCACAGTAGTCTGAGAGGGTGGAAATGGGCCCACATATGCAGCATTAGATGCTGTTCCTTCCCAGACACTCAGGAAGACTCAGCCACCTTCTGGAATCTCTTTTCTTTTTTATTTTTTTTTCTAGCCTTTTCCCTGGAAGGCTCAGGAATCAGCTTCGCAGATTTATTCCGGCTCATTGCTTTCTACTGCATCAGCAGGTAAGGAACATCCCATGACTTGAAGGACCTGCTTGGTGTGTGATATGATCTGGACTTCGGTCTGGAGAAGGGATCTGGAAGGCTGGTCACCTAAGAGCAGTCAGGGAAGGATTTGCCGCTTAAATAAGATGTTCACCCCATTCCAGTATTGGGTTTAAGATAGAAACAACTGCCTGGCCCTCCAGCTGCAAATTCTCATTGATGTGGTTATTTCTTCAAGCTGGTCCCATGGCTTCTGATGGCTCGAGCCATTGAGCAGAAAACACACACACACAAGTATACACCCACATAGCAATATACCCACCTATATAAACATATGCATGCACGTGCACACACATATCCAGAGAGACAGACAGACAGATAGATGAAACCAGTACTTAAACCTGTAAATTTTTAAGGTCCCTGATGGCGTTTTTGAAAACCCCAGGGAACAGAGTCTATTCTCAAATGTGGATTTTTTTAGTCCAATCCATAAATCCTGCACAGCTCTTCGGGCCAGCTGAGGCTCGCATCCTCTCTAGGACTGAATTAATGGTTGAAATTAAGCCCTGGCCCAGAATGTGATCAGAGTGGGAAGGATGTGAGTTGTAGGTTTCTATTATTCTCTCCTTTGCAGCAATAACAGCTTTTCAGAGTCAGTGTTCTCGTGCCTTGGGTTACAGCTGAGTGGTAAAGCATTTGCTTACAAAGCATGAGACTCTGAGTTTGATCCCTAGCACTGCCAAAGAACAAAACAAAAACAGCCAAATGGAGCTAGCATTCTTGAAGTAATTAAGCAAAGAAATCTTGCTGCCTGTAGAAAGAAGCTGGCCTTACAGGCTCTCCTTCCTTCCCTTTCTCCTTCCTTCCTTCTTTCTTCCCTCCTTTCTTTCTTGTTTTTAGATTTTTTTAAATTTTATTTTATGTATATGAGCATTTGTCTGGATATACATCTGTATACCACCTGCATGCCTTGTGCCCACAGAAACAGGAGAGGAAGTCAGAGTCCTCTAGATCTAGAGTTAAGGATGGTTGTGAACCACCGTATGGGTGCTAGGAATAAAACCCAGGTGGTCTGCAAGAGCAAGCCTTGCCTATTCTAACCAGGCAGAGCCCAGGTTGGCTTCCTTGGCTTTTCTGTTTGCTCACTACAGAGGCTACAGGAAATGTCTTTTCAGAGGTCACAACTCATGGCTGCCTCAGCGAGACTGGGGAGTCATTTGGGTTTGGCTTGGTTTATTTTAAGGATTAGACTGTTTAGCATTCATCATACCTGTTGACTTTCCTTTCTCTGCCTGGCATGGCAACTCAGCTCTCAGGCTAACTGAGGCTGAGCCATAAATGGCCCGAGGAAGAGAAGGCATCTCCAGGGGAGACCCTAGCACTGCTCATCAGCAGAAAGAACATGAGGGCAGATTCCAGGATGGACAGTGCCTGCCTGGTGAGCACCTCACCCCAAGGAGATGCCACCTGCTTGCCAGGTTAGGGTCACTGGAGCCTGTGTGCTTTGCTTCTGAAGCTCTGAAGTATGGCTAGTTACAGCGCATCATTTTAGATTAAGAGAATGAAGTCGTTACTTAGTTGACTATGATGTAGCGTATCTTTCTTTGGCATTTTAAAATTTGACTAAATATATTTGCATTTAGTGCACACATATAATGACTTAGATGCAGGCAGAAGCTATGCTGCAGTTGCAGTGGTGGGTGTCACACGAGCCACTGAGGGGAGCTGCTTCCATGCAAATAGGACGCTTTGGAGGCAAAGTTTAGAATGAAGTACAAATCTTCACACCCCCCGATGTAATTATATCCTGACTATTCAGAATTCTATTAAAATTGTGCACAAAATACCTCTAAAAAAGAAAGACTTTAGGGATCCAGGATGGTTCATTCTGTGTGAGGCACTGTCTCAGGACATGAGATTATCCAGCTTTTCCAGCAACGCACCACTGAATTCCAGCAGCACCCCGATAAAATGGGTGCCAGTAACACCCCGATAATAATAACAAACTGTAATTCCCATCTTTAAAAGTTTAACAGAAATGTGTTTCTGAAGACAGAAGACCTCTGTAGCCCCCAGGATGCAACTCCAGCGGCACCACCCTTCCCTCAGCCCCCTCCCCGCTCAGCAGACCCACCTGGTCTAGTGTAGAGCCAACCAGGATAGAGATGATGTCAGTGCTGCCCTGTGAGCTGGAGGTGAAGTTGGCTGACAGCCTTCCTTCCAACTTTGCCTCCTGGTATTCGGGCTATTGGGGAAAGAGCCTTCCACCCACAAATACTTGGCAACTACACAGAGAAGATTCCCTTCTCTGCCCTCCACACTTCAAGCAGGCCAGAACACCTAGCAGGGCAGGCTAGGCATTAAAGGCCAGAAGGTCAATTAAGGCCCTTGGTAAATTGCTAAGCACAGACCTCACTTGAGGCACTTACAGGACGATCTCAGCATCAATATTTTGCAAGTAAAGGGACCTGAGAGCAGGGCGGTGGTGGCGCACGCCTTTAATCCCAGCACTCGGGAGGCAGAGGCAGGCGGATCTCTGTGAGTTCGAGGCCAGCCTGGTCACAAGAGCTAGTTTCAGGACAGGAACCAAAAAGCTACGGAGAAAAAAAAAATTATAAAGTGGCCTGAGAGTTGTTTTTTTTTTTTTTTTGTTTTTGTTTTTGCTTTTTTTTTTTTTTTTTTTTCCAAAATGCCAAGGCACATGATGCTCTTTGATTTCTCCTCTAATACTCCTCGTTGACATTCTTGGTCATCAGTGGTTGACAGGGCTCAGTCTTTCCAAAGTGTTTCTGAAATCCTCTACCTGGTGGCTCGTAGAGAATCCATCATAGAGACTAGGGTGGGTTCCCACACAGAACGTGTCAAGTATAACATGGACAAGAGAAGCCACGGTTAGTGGACACCCGATTTGCAGTGTTAGATCAACTCAATGGAAAGCACTGTTGGGAACAGAAGTAATGAACGCCATTGATCAGTAGCACCACAGAGCTCCCTGTTGCTTTGGTGTTGTCAACACGATATAGAGAACCAGCCACCTTTCAGGCTCAGATGTGCCCCAGAATTTCTTGTAATCCTCTTAAGAGGCAGAATTGAACTCAGAGGATCTGGACTGTGCCACATCCTGCATGCCCAGCAAGCCCCTAGATGATGGCGATATCACTCCTAGGCTTGGACCACGCTTTTTAATATCGAAATAGTATCTGGAGTCTTTTATATTTGTGACAGGCACAACAGGCACATTATCCATAGCCCTTCCAGAAGCCTTGTGAGTTACAACTATGGGAATGAGGTGCTTGCTTACCTGTGTGAGAATCCACGAGAGTCTGGGAGAGGCTCTAAAGAATTTATTTATGTATAATGAGGGTGAACACTCACTGATACAGGATAGGTTAGATGCCACCACGGTTGTTCTGCCCAAGGGGAAAGAGCTCCAACACCAAACTGCCTGCTCTCCTACCACCCAAGCCAGCGCTAGAGCAAGAGAGCGAGAGACCCTTTTCCCCTCAGCTTATCAGTTGTCCCCTCCCCTCAAGCTTTTCAGACCACGCACTAGAGCTTGCTGCCCCAAGTCACTGGCTAAATGGATCGAAATCCCATGATACTTATCACCATATAATCAAAAACCAGCAATTATAGGGGGGTGGAGAAATTACTCAGTGGGTAAGAGCACTGGCTGTTATTCTAGGGGACTAGGGTTCAAGTCTTAGCTCATAATTATAACTCCAGTCCCAGGGGATCCAACATGCTCTTCTGGCCTCTGAGGGCACCAGGCATACATGTGGTGTAAGATATATATGTAGGCAAAGCACACATACATACAAGAAGAAATATAAGAAAAATAAATAAATCTAAAAAGGAAATCAAACTAGCAGGTACTGAACACACCTGTAGTCCCAGCACTCAAGAAACACACACACACACACACATGGGGGGGTGGGGAGGGAGAGAGAGACCGAGAATTTGAATCCATTATCTTGATGCCAAAGCCCACAGTTCCTCACTCTACTCTGCCAACTACACACACCTGAGCTTCAACACAGCTAGTTCCAGTCCCCACTGTGCTGCCGTGTGTCCCAGAGAGCATCAAGGCCTACACCAGTCAGTGTGGTTGCATGATCCTGATACCAATGAATGTAGTTTCTTCCCAGCATGGTCAGTGGGCCCCACAGGTGCTCAACTACTTGGTGCATGGCAGCAGAAGCTGCTGAATAATGTTAGTCTCTCCCTCTTTAGAAATACAGCATACAGAGCAAAGATGAAGTAAATCCGGATTGCGCATGGCCTGAAACTCTTAGGGGAAAGTTCTGCATTAAGATGTAGGCTCTATTTTGTTTGTTATGTGCAAACTTTAATATCAGGGCTCCTTTTTTAATGAGGTATAAATAAAGAAGGAAGTGTGTGTGTGTGTGTGTGTGTGTGTGTGTGTGTGTGTATGTATGTGTGTGTGTGTGTGAAGATGCTAGGTACTCCTGGCTGGCACAATGTGAGGCACTTAATACATAACATCTAATTGTCTAAATAAGTCTAAAGCTACAACCATCTATTATCAGATGTCAGGTATAGCTTTCCTGTCCTATGTCATTAAGTACACCCAAGCCAGTCAGATGATGTTTAAACTCTGGCTAGCATGCTGAGCTAGGTAAAAGCTTAAAATAAGCATAGGTTGGTTTTGTTACACGTAACTTTTCTCCACAGTGGGTAAAGAAAGTAGATTTGAATGGACTGAGTGCGGTTTTACAAACATGGGTTTGTGGTACACTTTGATGTTACAACACTCCAGTTCCCATTAGTCTCCACTTGAGAGTAGAGTCAAGATCACTGCCCTCGCCAGGACACAGGAGAAGGTGTTCACAGTCTTAGGTCAGGCGTGGAAGCAGGAGTTGACCAGGGCTGGACACCGTCAGGAGAAACAGCCTCCTGATTTCATGAGAGAGAGCGTGGTAGAGCTTTGGTAACACTATCAGGTGTTGGTCCACACCTGCTTTGTTATTTTCATTGACTCTGCAACTTTGTAATTGACTGTCAACAGCTCTAAGGGTTTCAAGATTCTCCAGTCATCCAGATTTGATCTAGTGCATTCCAGAATGTTGCCTAAGCTTACCATAAACAACAGGATAATTTGGTATATGATTTTCTTCAACAGAAACTTTCAAGACTTTTTTTTTTTTTTGATGATAAAATACGGGCAGAAGTTTGCATTCCTATCTCTCCCCAACTCCACGGTAGCCACAGTGACTCACTGGCTGCTCTCCTCATGTGCCAGACCCCACCCCTCACCCCAGGCCCTTTTCACATACTGCTCCCTCACCTTGGAATCATCTTCCCTGTGTAATTTGCTCATTGACTGGATACCTCTTTCTACTTTCCTGTGTGTGTGTATAGTACATACGCATTTTACATGTATGTGGGTGGGGTGCACATGCACTTACATGCATGTGCCTGTGGAGGCCTGAGGTTGGTGTCAGGAATCACCCTCGGTGACACTTCCACCTTATTCTCTGAGGCAGGGTCTCCCAGTCCAACCCAGAGCTCACCAATATGACTATTCTCAGGGAGTCCTTTACAGCTACCTTATGGTATCACAGGGGTTACCTTGTCCATCTGGCATTGACATGGGTTCTGGGGTTCCTCAGGCTTGTGAGGCAAGTGCTGTAACTATTGAACCATCTCTGGAGCCTATATATAGGCCAAAATCACCTTTAAATACTCTTTTTTTTTTTACTTAAATGTTTTTTATGAGCATGTGCATGCGTGTGTGTCATGTTGGGGGAGGGGATAGCTGGTGCCATGGTGAGCATGCACATGCCAGAGGACAACCTTTGGAGTCAGTTCCCTCCTCACACCTGAAAACCAGGGTTTCAGGGGGTCAAGCTCCGGGGGCTAGGTTTGCATGGCAAGCCCCTTTATTCACTGAGCGGTCTCACTACTGGCCCTCCTTTATTTTTTTTTAATATTTATTTATTTATTTATTATGTATACAATATTCTGTCTGTATGTCTGAAGGCCAGAAGAGGGCACCAGACCTCTTTACAGATGGTTGTGAGCCACCATGTGGTTGCTGGGAATTGAACTCCGGACCTTTGGAAGAGCAGGCAATGCTCTTAACCACTGAGCCAACTCTCCAGCCCTCATTTATTTTTATTTATTTTATTTGATCTTTGGGGCAGGCTGTTGTGGAATTTGCTGTGTAGTGGCAGCTGGCCTGGAACTTCCTATCCTCCCGCTGAAGTCTCCCTATCACAGATAGTGCGGAGCTCACAGGTGTGCACAGTCATATCTGCTGGCTTCCAGTAGTCTTTATTTCCCCCTCCCACATAATGTTTCCCCATGGTTGGTGACCCTTTCCCTACATTCTATACATAGCTTACTTGTTTATATCCTGTTGATGTTCTTTGGCACCGTGCTCCATTCTGGCAGGGACTTAGATTTTGTTTCTGGCCCAGAACAATGTCTGTTTATTGTAGATGATAATAAACATTTATGGAGGGAAAGAGTAAATAATTTTTAAGGCCAAAACCACTACCAAAAAGAAAAAATTAGAGCCTGGCAGTGGTGGCACATTCCTTTAATCCCAGCACTTGGGAGGCAGAGGCAGGCGGATCTCTGTGAGTTCGAGGCCAGCCTGGTCTACAAGAGCTAGTTCCAGGACAGGAACCAAAATGCTATGAAGAAACCCTGTCTCGAAAAACAAAAACAAAAAAAAAAAAAAGAAAGAAAGAAAAAATTAACATACCTTTTTGTTCAAGTCGCCATTGTCATTGAATATGACTTTCTCCTGGGCAGGGGTTTATGCTGAGCCCTGTGCTAACGTTATGGGTTCTTAGAGCTTGCCTCTCAGCCTTGCATATGAAAATAAACCACCGTTTATTTCATCTGCTAAAAACCCATGGCCCATCATTTGCTCCAGAAAAGTGTATGCCCTGATTATGACTGGACCCTGATGTCAGCTTGACACTTTCCTAGCAGGCTTGCTGATCTCTGAGGCCCCCTCTGCATGTGGCTTATCAGCACATGGCGCCACCCTCCTTAGCAGTTATCAGCATGAAGCACCTGGAAGTTGCCTTCAGAGATGGATTCAGTGGCAAGTGGCATTCATGGCCTAAGAGCACCATCCAGACCTCCTGACTCTAAGTATTCAGTGTGTGATATAATGAGATTTCCAGGGACTCCTGTATACATCCAAGTTAGAGCACACCAGCCCTAAAACACAGTAGAGACTTTCATCTTTGGCACACAGGGGGCACGGGAGTGATCTCCACTTAGCAAATGGTACAATGAAACGGTAACAGACACTTGCTGAGAACCTGCTGTCTGTAAGAGAGTGGGGATTAAGGATTGAGCATTCATGTCTAGAGAGTGAGAGTCCAACATTAAGAGGGCATCTAGCTCAGCGGGACGGGCTGCTTTAGAGGGGTGATGGGTCTACCCGCACAGTCAGACATCCTGATACGAACTCTACACACCCAACGCTACCCAGCAGGGAACCTGACCGCTGGCACAGATTCAATCAGGCAGCCTTGTGTCTTGGCCTGTGATAATTCAGATGAGAGCTACCAAAAGAGAGACGGTTGGTTGGATGTGGTATGGTGTCAACTTGTGATGTTTTAGACCGTTTAATAGGAAACGTCTCTAAAGCGAAAATGAATGCATGAGAGAGGCAGCAGCCATGTAATTATGAACATTCTCTTCCTTTTTTCTTTATGTCAGGGATGTTCTGCCATTCACCTTGAAGTTACCTTATGCCATTTCAACAGCCAAGACGGAGTCTCAGCTTGAAGAACTAGCCCAGCTGGGACTGAGTAAGTGGGTACCCCTGCCTGGGTGTATCTTAAAATGAAGCCGAGTAGTATCCCTGTGGGGCTGCCCACGGTTCCACTACTACATCAAACACACAATTGTAATGGAAAAGAATCCACTTGCATGACAAAATGCAGCTCTCAGAACCCTGAGGTCCCCGAATCACGCGTTCTGGGACTCTTTACCCATGTCAAATGTTCATCCCACTTTCAAATACTGGCGCTAAGTGTGCCTGGGTAACTCCTAAATCTTCTAACTTAACCCGTCAAACGATTAAGGCTCCCCAGATGTAGAGAGCCCAGCTTAAGACCTGCCAGGCTCCTCTCTTTCTGTGGCATCTTTCTGGGGAAAGGCAGCACTAACAGAAAGAGAGGTCCGGTGCGGTGCATCTCAGCATCCACATGTGTGGCTTTGAAGTGGCACACAGACGGCAGTGACACTCCGGTGCTGTAAGGAGTGATGATGGCATCTCAGTGACAGCTGTCTCTCTTCCCCTCTTACTCAGCTCCCACCGTGCTGCTGTGGGCCATGTCCCTCTTCCCACCAAAGGTCCTCACGCTGGGGCTGGCGCTTACTTCAGCAGTCTGCCTCTTTGCCGATCTTCCCCAAAGCCCCACAATCCTGCCAGACTGTGGCTGATGATGAGCCAACACCCACAGTTCACCTGCTTTGACTTTATCCCAGTGCTCTGGCAGAATCAGTATGGGTTTAACTTTCATTAAATGTTTTCCTTCTAGGTTGGAAAAGGGAATTTCTTTTAAGATTTTAAGACTTTGGCCTTTGGATAGGTTCACAATCAGACCACAGTATTTGAGTAGAAATTTGGGATTTTAAAGACTCAAACCTAGGTGTCTAGATCCTAGACACTGTCTGTCTCTGTCTCTCTCTGTGTCTCTGTCTCTGTCTCTGTCTCTGTCTCTCTCTCTCTCACACACACACACACACACACACACACACACACACACACACAAGCACACACCGCTCCCCCACCCCATCCCACCCTGTAGGGATGGGACTCTTGAACTCAGTTTTCCTCTGGTGGATTTTAATGCTGAATGTGTAAAAGCTCCAGTAGATTGTGTAACATCCCTCAGGCCCAGCTGCTGGTCCTACCTCATAAAGGGGAACTTGGAGGCCTATGGATTCCTTTGCTGGCAGCATCCTCGTTGGAGGGTATCCGGGAGGAGTTGATTGGAAAGGGTGCTGTTGCTCTCTCAGGGCAGAGTGGGATTTTGCAAAGCAAGCTCAGTGGCCCTGTGCCCTTTACAAGATTAGCCTGGACCCATTCCAGTTCTCTTTGTCCTTCTTACCTGTGTGAAGGGCTGGGCTGGAGCTGTCTGTTGGCTCAACCAACCTTTCTCAAAGGCTTTGAAGGTGAGAAGTCCCTGGAGTTTTCCTGTAAACCCAGAGCTGGGCCTGGCTGACTTTCAGCCCTTTTCAGTAAGGAAGCATAGTGGGGGAAGGGCACAAAGGAAAAAGGCAGACCCAAAGTTAAGCCTCTGTTGCTCTACAGGCAGGCTCTCTCTCTCTCTCTCTCTCTCTCTCTCTCTCTCTCTCTCTCTCTCTCTCTCTCTCTCTCTCTGTGTGTGTGTGTGTGTGTGTGTGTGACTTGTAAAGGAATGGCCCAAGTACACTATATTTACATTCTTGTCTTCGCTGATAATGACTTTCAGATTTTTGGAGCTCCTCAGCTGACAACAAACCCCCAAACTCCCCACCTCTCCATAGGCCTCTCTCCTCAGCCGGCATCTGCCCTGCCTCCTTGCGTCAGCTCTGCCTTATAAACGGAGTGCATTCTATAAAAACCAGGACGCCTTCGGAGCTGGAGTGCAGCCAGACCAACGGAGCCTTGTGTTTTATTAATCCTCTTTTCTTGAAAGTGCACAGCCAGGACCTCAGCCCAGGCCCAAAGCGGCCGAGCACAAGGACTCCCAACGCGAATGGCACCGAGAGGCCTCGGTCCCCCCCACCCAGGCCCCCGCCACCCGCTATTAATAGTCTGCACACAAGCCCTGGGCTATCCAGGACTGAACCCCAGACGAGCATGCCAGAAACAGTCAACCATAGCAAACATGGGAACGTAGCTCTGCTTGGAACAAAACCAACTCCCATCCCTCCACCCCGGCTGAAGAAGCAGGCTTCTTTTTTGGAAGCGGAAGGCAGCCCTAAGACCTTGACCGCCTGCCGGCCCAGCCGGAGTCCGGAGCCAGAGTCTGAGCCAGAGCTGGGCACAGCTGGGCACGCAGGTGGAGCCCCGCCTAGGGACGCCCCCGGGGATTGCACAAGGGCGCCGCCCGACTCTGAATCACAGCCACCACCGTGCCATGGAGGCAGGCAGAGGCTGAGCGACATGAGCCTTTCCACTTCCTCCTCCGACTCGCTGGACTTCGACCGGAGCATGCCCCTGTATGGCTACGAGGCTGATACAACCAGTAGCCTGGAGGACTACGAAGGGGAGAGTGACCAGGAGACCATGGCACCTCCCATCAAGTCCAAAAAGAAGAGGAACAGCTCTTTTGTGCTGCCCAAGCTCGTCAAGTCCCAGTTGCGAAAGATGAGCGGGGTGTTCAGCTCCTTCATGACCCCTGAGAAGCGGATGGTCCGCAGGATCGCCGAGCTGTCCCGGGACAAATGCACCTATTTCGGGTGCCTGGTGCAGGACTACGTGAGTTTCCTGAAGGAGAACAAGGAATGCCATGTGTCCAGCACTGACATGCTGCAGACCATCCGACAGTTTATGACCCAGGTCAAGAACTATTTGTCTCAGAGCTCCGAACTGGACCCCCCTATCGAGTCGCTGATCCCCGAAGACCAAATTGGTAAGTGCCTGTCTCCCGGCTTTCAATTTTGTCAGATGGGGTGCGTCTTGTTAGTGGTGTTTTGGATGAAGTTTGCTGTTGAGTTACAAATGACACACTCCCCTACCTGATTTGAATGGAATGATCTGCCTTTTAAGGCAGATGCTACAGGTCAGGCTGCAAGTGTCCTGCTTTGGCGGGTCCCAGTTGCCCCTGCTCTTGCCGTGTGTGTGTGTGTGTGTGTGTGTGTGTGTGTGTGTGTGTGTGTGACACATCTGTCGAGCATTTTCTGAGCGCGGGACTCTGTGGGGGCTGCCTGCTTCTAGCCAGCATGTTTGCTGTCATCTGAGCGGCTGTGCGTGTTTTCTTCTGTAGCATATGTTAGGAGTGTGAAGAGGGGGTGGGAAGAGCATACCTGTGTGCAAGCCCCAGCCCAGAACGCAGAACACAGACAGACTTTGGACCCCGAGACCCTGCCCTGCCTCAAGCGTATCCGCACTGCTTCCTTCGCCCTACAGTGTCTAGATCAGAAACAGTTGGGGAATCAACATGAAAGGGGAAAGACTAGTTTGTTTGGTGTACCTTTATAATGAGTGCCATAATTTGGAGATCACATGAGAAGCATTCTCTCCAGAGTCAAGGGGAAATGCTCTTTCTGTGACCTCACAGAAGGGCTGGATGGTTAATAGTTCCTTTGGTAGGCAGCTTGCCAAGGCAAATTTGAATTTGGCAAGCTGTTTTTTTTTTTTTTGTTTTGTTGTTGTTGTTGTTGTTTTTTTTTTAGGGCAAGAGTTTCCAAGTTTTGTTTTTATTATTATTGTTGTTGTTTTGTTTTGTTTTAAGTTTGGAAGATTGACTCTAAAGGGTTATTTTGAAAGACTTCAGTCAGTGGGTAGCAACAGGCAAGAGTTTGCAAACATTTCCATGGTTTAGCTAAACTCAGATTTCCTCAGATTTCTACTTTCTGATTGGGTGTGTTTGTTGAAAGTAGTAAACAGTGTGTGATAGAGTCTCTCTCTCTCTCTCTCTCTCTCTCTCTCTCTCTCTCTCTCTCTCTCTCTCTCTCTCCTACTTTGAATTTGAGCAGCTCTTTGATTTGGTCACAAAGGACTCAAAGCCCTGTTTGTTTTCTTGTGGTGCTCTGACCTAGCCCAGGGTTGTCTGGGCGTGGTTAGAGGAGCTGGGGTGCTCCCGAGAGAAGGAGAGAGTGGCTGAAAGGAATGTGACTTTGTGATGTGTCTCAGAATTGAAAACTCTTCAGGAGACTTCCTCAGAATGCAAAATAGTCATAGAAGTTGCCTTCCTTCCTCCCCCCCCCCCCCCCAGGCTACAGTCTTGCCTCTCCTGAAGACCAACTCCAAATTCCTAGCCATGGGGGCTCCTACCTAGAAAAGAGAATGAGATGCTTCCTCCCAGGGCTGGGGGAAGGTGGGATGCTGCTGGCAGGAGTGAGCTACATATGCAGACAGCACCAGCCAGCCCAGAGAGCAGGAGCTGCTTGGGGAACAAGGCCTCCCTCTGCCTGGGCTTCCCTGCTCATTCCTTAAGTACCAATACAAGAAGGTCTCAGGAAGCTTGCCTATGGTGTGTGTGTGTGTGTGTGTGTGTGTTTATCACTCAGAAACTCATCCTCTCCAAAACTCCCTGAAATTTACAATTCTTATTTTTAAATTGAAATCTCTAATGAGGAGGGAAGCCCACATCTGTAGAGTCTCCCAGACAAGCTGGGCAGCCTGAAAAAGCTGCTTCAGTGGGTGCTCCCCACTCTCCCTCCATATACACCCCAGTCAAAATGCATCCTATCCCGTGAGGGATGAAGGAGTCAGGTAATGTGTCAACCCACTCCAGTTAGTAGTTGGCAAGTTCAGAACTTGAACTGGTGTGACGCTCACTGCGTGACACAGACCAGCCTCTCAGCCTCTCAGCCTCTCACCCTCTCAGTCCTCCTGCCTCAGCCTTCCAAGGCCTGGGATTGTAGGCATGAGCCAACACCTGTGGCAAACCCTTGTTACGTCAGCCTACTCCTTCAGCTAAGGCTTGTGTTTATATTTTGTCTTTAGGACAGTTGTGACTATGGCTAATACCTATAAAAACATCGTCCTGCTTTTTTTTTTCCCCCGAGACAGGGTTTCTCTGTAGCTTTGGAGCCTATCCTGGAACAAGCTCTTGTAGACCAGGCTGGCCTCAAACTCACAGAGATCCGCCTGCCTCTGCCTCCCAAGTGCTGGGATTAAAGGCCAGCGCCACCACCACCCTGCGCTATCGTCCTGCTTTGTATGGATTGGTTTTGCTGTGTATTTGTTTGGTTGGTTGTTTGGTTGGTTTTATTTGTTTAAGTCAGAAGTCTTGCTGTTCTGCTTAGCCTGTTTGCACAGTCTGGCTTCCAGCAGTCCTTCTACTCAGGAATAGCTGAGACTACAGGAGTGTACTGCCTTGCCCAGCCTTGTTTGGAGTGGGTTTGTTTGTTTGTTTGTTTGTTTGTTTGAGACAGGGTTTCTCTGTGGTTTTGGAGCCTGTCCTGGAACTAGCTCTTGTAGACCAGGCTGGTCTCGAACTCACAGAGATCCGCCTGCCTCTGCCTCCCAAGTGCTGGGATTAAATGGAGTGTTTTGTATTGTTTTTCTTTTTCTTTTTCTTTTTTTTTTCTTTTTTTTTTTTAGCATTTGCCCGAAGGCAGGCAGCTTTTCCTGTTGCTTCATGAATGGAAAACATAGTATTTTGAAAGCACATTGAGAAGCGCCAGTCTTTTGAAAGTAAGGGGAAGGTTACTGTAGCGGAGGTCAGCCTGGGAAACTGCACCAAGGGGAAGAAGTGAGGCTAATTATTAGAAAGCCAGCCAGTCCCCTCTGATGTGGAAGTGACTAGATTTGGACTCCAGTGAGAACGTCGCTTTAACCCAGTTGTCTGCGTTTTGCATTTAGCTATAAAGGTGACTTACTGAGGACTTGTGAATACAGTGCCCCTTTGGGGGACTCATAACCTCAAAGGTGATATATTTCTGCATATATCATCCATCCCTTTCCAGTTCCGAGAGAGGTCAAGCTGTGTAGCGCTACGGGCAGAGGGTAAGCCTGAGCCTGGAAGGGGGGTTGTATGCAGCCTGGATCTTCTGATCTCTGTTGTGTGTGTGCTCATCCCCACTCTCACTTCCTGGAAGGAATTCCTGAGTCTTCACAGCTGTGAAGCACCAGCACTTCACTGCTATCCACAGAATCCCAAGCCTCGGGCTTGCTCTGAACAGGTGTCTGCGAGTGCTGGGAAGGCTTTTCAAGAATGCCGCTTGGGTTTCTCTGCTGTAAAAGAATTTCATCCAGTCTTTCTTTCTGGAGGACTTGAACTTAGGAGATAGGTTTAATGCCAGACTTTGAGAACATCCATTCTGAAGCCACGGAAGTGGGAGGAGGCGTTCCATGGGGTAACGCCTGCAGAATATAGCGGTCAGGTCATTCATAGGTAAAAGTGACCTTATGAGTTTGCGCACAAGGATCTCTTCCGTGTCCGCAGATGGTGCTGACATTGTCTTCCAGGGATGGTTCTAGAGTTACGTAAGGAGAGGAGTTGAGAAGAGGTCTTGCTCATTCTTGCTCTGCTCATATGCTGCTGCCGCTCTTCCTTCTGGGGCTCTCTAACCAAGTGTGAGCTGCTGGCAGAGAGTTAGTTCTCAACCTAAAAAGCGGCCGCTGTTGATGGTCATGTCCTGCCATGGGGAGTTTTCAGTCGGTCTCCCGTTCCTGAGGAGCACTTCCGCCCCAAGTCCTGCCACTGAGAGGCTCCTGAGTACAGAGAGTTGCCTAGCATCAGCTCAGCGAGTCTGTTGAATAAACGAAGTTAATGAGGGTGCCACATGGGCCGGTTTCCGTGCAAACCTCTCTCCCCTCATTCCAGGCCCACCAGGGGGCTTCCTTCCTGGACAGCTGTCCCTCACCTTCATCTCTCCAAGGGGAAGAACAAGCCAGTGTTTGACAAGAACAGGACACACTTGGAGGCTGCTGTCAGCTCTCGACTGGCAGAGTGAAGCTGACTCTTAGCTGGTATTCCATGATGTGAAGCCCCAGGACAGATGGGTGTGACGATCCTTTTATCCCAACATTCATTATGCCCTGTTGGCATCCTTCCTTGCTTTGTTTTCAGACAGCCAATGAGAGAGAGTCCAGATTTTTTTTTGTTTAAAAAATAAATAAATAAAATCTCAATTCTGCCAAACTTGTTGCAGTATTAGATGTTTGATTTTTAGTAGAACACTTTTCCTCTTTGACTTGATATCAGCCTTGGGAGATTCCCCTGTCTTTCTCTGAGAAAAGCAAAATTTCTTTGACTCTGAAAATGTTAGTAGCCATCGGAGTTTCTGTTTCATATATAAACTGTTCACCACAGATGACCGATAGTGGCAAAGCACCTAACTCCACATTCCTAACAATTGCAATGAAAAGAGAGACGGTATTATTATTTTCCTGTAATTACTATAAACCAAAACACTCTTTTCCCCAAGAGCATTTTGATTCTTTGAAGAAGCATCCTTAAGCTCCATTCCCACATTTGTCAAAGAGCGCATTAATTTATGTACTTAAAGATTTTGGGGTTTTGTTTTTTTAAGTCTTCGTTGTTTTTTTGTTTGTTTTATTGGAAAAATGGTACTGAAATGTGGTTGGATACCACAGAATAGAGCACTTATAAAAAAAGGACATTGAGAGTCTGTGCAGGAGTGAATGCCTATAGTCCAGCTAGTCAAGAGGATGAGGCAGGAGGATTACTTGAGCCCAGCAGTCTGAGGTCAACCTGAGCAACTTAGTGAGAAACCACCTCTAGAAAAGGTAAAGTTACATGTACTTTGTCCAGTTTAAACAGTCACTGCTACTTTGGTTCAGGTTATGGTGAAATTCTTTTGTTTGTTTGTTTGTTTGTGGGTTTTTTATTGTTTTTTAAAAATCATTTAGGGTTTTGTTTTCATTTTTTGAGTGTACTTGTTGAGTTTTGTTTTGAATGTGTGTTTGTGTTGTTTTATGTAGGAGTTCTTTTTTAGTTTTGGCTTTTTTTGGCAAAGGTATCCCCATTGGCCTGGAACTTGCTATGTAGACCAGGCTAAAGCTCATTAGGTAGACCAGGCTGGCCTCACACTTGTGGCCTCTGCCTCTCAAAACACTGCAGATGGAGTGTTGCTTTTTAAGGAGTGTCTAAGTCCGGTTCGAGTTCCAGCATCTGATGGCATTTGTATTCAATTCACAATGCAATTTAAGTTCTTAAGTTATTTGCTTTTTGAAAAGTCATTCTGAGTCATGTGGCCAGAGAGATACTAGTGCCAAATGAAGGAGTCCCCCCGTTGGCTGTCTCAGCTACGTGGGCATAGTGCACAGGCTGAGCCTTTGGTGATCTCCAGTCTGACCTCCAGCCTAGATTCACAAGCTCAACGTCTGAAGAAGGACAGGCTCGCTTCCTCTTCTTTCTTGCACACACCCCCTCCCCCACTTCTTATACTGGAAGGCACTGAAATCAGCTCCAGAGATTGTTTTGTATAAGACAGTACAGGAATAAAGCCCTTATGTTTTCATAATGGCCTTATTGAAACTCACCAAAATGAGCCAAACTGAAAGTGAGAGGCTGGAGAGAGTGGTTAAGAGCAAGCATCACTCCTTCGGAGGACCCAAGTTTCCCAGAGACCATCTTGGGCTGTTCACAACCTCAGGTAACTCCAGTTCATGGGATCTGATGCCCTCTTCTGGGATCCTGGGTATCCGCACTCATGCGCATATACCCATACATAGATACATATGCATACATATAATTAAAAATAAGGAATGTAAGCCTCAGATCCTCCATCTTTGTACCAAAAGGAAGGAGCTAGCAGGTATGAGTACCCAAGCAGGGAAAGGTGACTAGGAAACAGGCCACTCTTAATCTGACTGCAATTAATCCTGAAAAGCAAAACAAAAAACAAAAAAAAACCTGGCTTCAAAAACCCTGGGGTCTCTTTCCAGAGGCATCACCATTTTATTCCAAGGAAGGAAGCAGTAACTTCAACATTCTTAGTAGATGACAGATACACACTGGATACTCATGGCCTGAGACCTCACCAAGTCCTCTCAGCAGGTCCATTGTGAAACTGGAGGCAGCCCAAACAGTTGAGGGAACCGAGCCAGGGGAAGGCCGTCCTCCCTTAAGGTCACACATTTTAAAAGTGGCCCTTTATGCTTCATGTCTGAGTCTGGTGACCCCTGGAAACAGCCTTCTGCTTCCCTCAGCTACCCACTCTGCCGAGGGAAACATCTCTGCTGAAAGGCCCGAGTGTGAGATGTGTCGAAGGAAGAGCTGAGCCTGAGCCACTGAGTTTGAGGTCTCTGCTTGGCTGCTAATAACATGTCTGCACATGTATGTCAGTGCATGAGAAAAAAGAAGTGTAAACTCGCTGTCAACTTTTTACACAGTAGAAGGGCCAGGATTTCTCTAGCCCTGGCTGTCCTGGAATCTCTGTGTAGACCAGACTAGCCTTAAGTCACAGAGATCCACCAGTCTTTGCATCCCAAGTGCAGGGACTAAAGGCATGCACCACCAAGCCTGACTGTTCTAGTATTTTCTTGTTACCAGAAAAACAAAAAAGAAAACTAATGAGCACCAAGAAGAGCAGTCACCTATCCCTTGTCCATGAAGGGGCATTTGCCCTCTTCGGTTCCGCACGCTTTCTGATGATGGGTGCAGCCGACCGACCTACCATCTAGAAGCCTGCAGTAGGTGTTCAGGGCTGGAACCCTTGCTCTTCCTCCTGCTTGCTGCATGCCATGGATTTCTTCTGTGTGAAGTGATTGTAGCAAAGTCCTCCTTGTATGGGGTTTGTTTGAGGGTCTGATGAGTCGGTAAACACAAGGTGTCTAGAACAGTGTTGCTATTCTTAGTTGAAAAGATTTGGGTTTCTCATGTTGGAATTAAAGGAACCAGACAGCAGAAAAAAGAAAGTTGGTGATCTTCCAGAACTCTGAGCACGGCCGCCGTTTTGGTTTGGTTTTGATCTGAGCTAGCCCTCATTCAGAAAGGTCCCATTTCTTATGTTCCTCAAATAATTTTTCTCTCTTGCTTAAGAGCAGAAGCTCCGGTTTCTTGGTGGAATGAAGCAGTGGAGGTCCCTCTGTGAGGCCACTGGTCCTTCTTTTTATTTCAAAACTCTCCCCCTCCCCCCCATTCTTTATTGAAGGTTTAGTAGGGGTGGTCAGAAAGAATACAGCCCAGGAAACAAACGGAAGAGGCCAGTTTTAATTTTAAAGTGTGGTCTTTAAAAAGAACAAACAAAAAGCCAACTTGGAAAAAATGCCTAGCAGTCACCAAGCATCGCTTCTTCTGCCTCCGCCATGTGTGTCTGAAGTCACTGTTTGGCATGAGAGTTTGCTCCCTGGGTTGCCAAATATGAGGACATGAAAAGTTCCAAGTCTCAAATCCACCTTATTGAGGATAGAAAAGGTTTGGGGGTATGTATGTACATATGGATAGGGGGGAGAGGGGTTTACAGACAAGAAAAAGGAAGCAGTTGACCACCTACACAGAAAACACCAGCTATTGTGCTTGGAATATTTGACCCTTGGTGGCAAAGGTCACCCATCAAGCACCTGGCATGCCCAGGTAATGAGTCACTGGTTTCAACTTGTTTGAGCTAGACACAATTTGGACAAATTCCTAGACCAATTTCAGATGCCTGGAAACAAGGTGGAGAGTTGTACCCTAGGGAACACATTTCATATGTTATGCACTGTGAAGCCAGTAAAGACCTGTTCTCTTTGCTACATAGCCGAGTGACTTCTTTTCTAATAGAATCTTTTTTATTAATTGTTTGAGAATTTCTTCCAAGTTCTTCAAGATCCACCATTTCCTCCATCCTACCCTAACTCTGTGTTCGTTTTTGTTTGTTTTGAGAAGACACTGTCTAGGCAGATGTCCTGGTCAGAGGACACCATACAAGCTTTTCACCTCTGAGTGACTTTTAAAATAAGCCAAGAGTCAGCCAACCATAGAAGCTGAGGGAAGAAGATTGCTGTGAGTTTGAAGCAAGGTTGGTCTGCATAGTAACTCCCAGGACAGCCTAAGCTGCTAGCTAGCATCAAATGAAATCAGAGGGTTGGTTCAAGCTTCCCCTCCATTTCAACACCAGGAATTATTTTTACTTTTGTGTTTTAAGAAAATGAGGGGGTTGGGGAGATGGTTCCATGGTTGAGAACACTGACTGCTCTTCCAGAGGACCTGAGTTCAATTCCCAGCACCCACATGGCAGCTCACAACTGTTGATAACTCCAGTTCAAGAAGACCCTACACCCTTATACAGATATACACACAGGCAAAACTCCAATGCACATAAGATAAAATGAAAGGAAGGAAGGAAGGAAGGAAGGAAGGAAGGAAGGAAGGAAGGAAGGAAAAAGAAAAGAAAAGGAGGTACTAACACACCAAGGCACTGGTCCCTGGCCACATGAATGAATGAAAGAGGGGGCCCACTCAGTTTGCTAGTTTGGAGAATGTTTGTGTAACACTTGGGCACAGAAGTGACTGGGCTTATTCTGAAGTTACACGTTGTTCTGAGAGTTCCAGGTAAAATTCTCATGCTGGTTGGTCTTAAGTTGTCTTCTGACTACATGTGTTTTGGCAGGAGTTTCTGTCCTGCCAGCCAGCTCCCAAATAACCGCACAGAGACTTATTACTAATTAAAATGCTCTGCCAATGGGCTTAAGCTTGTTACTAACTAGCTCTTATAATTCAAATTAATCCATTTCTGTTCATTTACATGCTACTATGTAGTTCATTTTCTTCCTGATCCCTCGGCGTCTGGTTGGTGACTCACCCTTCTTCCCAGTGTTCTCTCAGTCTGGCTCTGCTGCCTAGCCTCTTCCTGCCTAGCTGTTGGCCAGATGACTATTTATTAAACAGTGTGAGCAACACATCTTCACAGTGTACAAAAGGATTATTCCACAACACATGTGTATTTGTGTGCATAAAGTGCACTAGTCTTAAACACTGAGTCTCATATAGGCAGCAACTAAATCTAAGAGAACTTCTCCTTTCTCCTCACAGACACCAAAGTGGCCCCGTGACCCGTCAGTTCCTTCCCAAGGGCAACTGCCGACGTGAGTTCTGACTCCATAGGCAGGCTGTGTGTTAGACTTTATAGAGATGAAAGGCTGTGGGAGATTTGCTGAGTACACCTCTTTCACACCCAGTGTGGCATCTGGAGTTTCACCCACACTGCGTGTGGGACAGTGTGCTTCCTCATTGAACGAACGTCTCCCATTGTCTGAAACCCACTGTAGTAGACTGTGGTGTGAATACATTTCATGCAGTCATTCTGCTGGACCAGGCTTTGGGTTCTTTCCAATTTGGAGCAATGATGAAAAGCACCGCTACAAACATTTGTGTGCAATTCCTAATTAGTGATTGGCATGGCCCTTGCACTTCTTTGGAGACCTGTGCAGGTGCCAAGGTGCAGGTGAGTGATATTCATGAATGCTGCTTTCGGAAGCCTGAATGAGATTTTAAAAAACAAAACAAAACAAACTTCAACAACAACAACAACAAAACTGGTCAGTACTTACAAAGTGACTTGAAATTTAAAATAAGAGATTGCCTACTTGGGGGCTGAGGGAGGGTAGAGCTCAGTGGTAGAACACTTACTTCATATGCTCAAGGCCTTGAGTTTGATCCCTAGCACACCAAAGAAGAGAGAGAGAACAAAAAAAAAAAAAAAAAAAAAAAAAAAGAGATGGTTTACCTGGAAAAGCTGGTGAAATGCTTGTTCCAAGTAGTCATGTCTCCTCAAGCAAGTTGCTAGACATTTACGGGCTCCTGCTTTGTCACCTGTAAAATATGCATAGTATTAATGTCATGCAAAAGTAGGGAGTTGTTGCAAGGACTGGATTAGAATTAAGTAAAGTATTTGCATTGGGCTCAGCTCATCCAAGCACTCCCTTGCTCTTACTGATTTTTTTATGGTAATAATCATGCAAGATAAAGAAGCTATGAAGTTGCACAAGCTTATTAACACAGCCAGTGCGAACCAGTGACCTGTCTAATGTCTCATGTGAAGTGAGAGTGTTGCTGCTTCTCCTCTCTCTTTTAACCCCTTGTGCATCTATTTTGCTCTTTAATTGTATGGCACTCTATCTTTAAACAAAGACTGTGGAAGTGCAGGAACAGAGGGAAACCTAGGCTGAGGAACTCTGGTCGCTGTGGGATCAGCATTAACCTCTAGACTCAGTTCTCACTTTGAGGTACAGTCAAGATGTTCATGATTTGAACATCTGACTTAAATTATTCTGCCAGCCCCCCCAGACCTCTAATAATAGACAGTAATCAGAATTCAGTATGATCTGACCCCATATCAAGAATTCCAGAGGCCAGAGAAATAACCCATCTCTTTCCAGTCTTAGAAATAAGTGGATCCGTGCATTGACAAAATGGAACCACCTTGGTATCATGTATCAGTTGTCACCACGGTACAGCTCAGGTAGACTTGATGAGACCTGCAGCATGTGAGATGAAAAAGCAGAGAATCCATCACTGTGCCAATTATCTTCAGCCTAGGACCCCAGATTTATGTTGCTATCCTCTGTAATAGTGACAACGGAAGCTATTCCACTGGGTGAGCATTCAAAGAAGGAAAAATAACTCCACCCACACCTAAAGATTTTCCCAACTCCATAGAAAATTAAATGTTTTAACTTTTCATTTTGAAATAGTATCAGACTTACAGGAAAATTGCACCAATAATACAAAGAAATGCCCTGTCTCCACCCAGATACCCCAATGCTAGCCCTTTGCCACAGTCACTTCATTCTTCTTTCTCGGTGTTTATACACACATGCACACATATGTACCTTCCTTGTTTCTGAACCACTGTGCCCCCTTTGCCCCAATCAAAGCTTTCTACTGCAACTTATAGTGTAGTCATCAAACTTGAGAGAAACAAGAAGAACAATATTGAAGCTGTGTTGACGCAGCTACCAAAGCTGCAAGCTATATTCAGATCCCACCTAACTGATACCCCACTGATGTCCTCTGTTGCAAATCAAATGAGGTTTTCGGTTCAGAATCCAATCCAAGATCGCACCCTCAGAATTAGAAAACCTTTAGCTTGCCAACCAGCTAGCTTGTTGTACACAGCGGTGAACAGCAAAGAAGAGACTCTGCCTCAAATAAGGCCTGAGATGCAGCTAGACCCGTGCAGCTGTCCTCTGACCGCCATGTTCTTGCTGTAGCAGGTATCTACTCTCTCCCCTTCACACACATGAATGCTCACACTCATTTTTTTTTTTTTAAGAAAGAAAATGCTATAAGATAACATAGCAACAGGAAGGGAAGGTAGGACACCTGGATCAAAAGAAGGTCTTCTGGAATATTTGCCTGTACGTAGGGGGATTAAAATAAATCCGCTTACTTTATTGATTGTGTGCACGGAAAGTCTGATCAGGAAAAGGTCGCTTTTCCTGGCCTGTGAGTTCTGGTGGTTCTGTCTGTAGTCTGTTGTGTGTTAAACATTCTGATCACATATTTACCCTCTCCCCTAAGGCTGTATAGAGTCACAGACATGCATCCCATAATAGTACCCGTTGCAATTCTCTCTTCAGACCGTGGTCACAGTAGCTGCATTTTTTTTGACAGATGTGGTGTTGGAGAAGGCCATGCACAAATGCATCTTGAAGCCCCTCAAGGGCCACGTGGAGGCCATGCTGAAGGACTTCCACACGGCCGACGGCTCGTGGAAACAACTCAAGGAAAACCTGCAACTTGTACGGCAGAGGAACCCACAGGAACTGGGGGTCTTTGCCCCGACTCCTGACTTGGTGGAGCTGGAGAAAATCAAAGTTAAATTCATGACCATGCAGAAGATGTATTCACCAGAAAAGAAGGTCATGCTTCTGCTTCGGGTCTGCAAGCTCATCTATACTGTCATGGAGAACAACTCAGGTGAGGCAGTCTGTAGCTCTGTCCAGACGTCTGTCTGAGCCCCAATGTCCCCTCCCTTTGGTCTCAAATTTCATCTGTCAGCCTGCAGACATATAAGTGCAGCTGGTGGAATTTGTCATACGAGTCTCAAACAACAGAATCCTCGCAGCCAGTGATCATTCATAAGGACAAGAGCTGCCTGCAGTGCTGACTTAAAACAGAGAGTTAGTGCGACATAGAGCATACGAATATGCTGTCCTCCCCCTGGGGACGTGTTTCTTTGCCGGGGGACTTTAGCCACCTTAATCTTCTGCCCTGTGGTTTCCACATTGTTCTTACATATGACCCTCTCCTTCAGAACTGAGAATTAGGTGAGGCAACCCAATCTGAACCCCAAGTGCAACAGGAATATTACGGAGAATGGTTACCGCACCCTGGCTCATGAGGGTTTGTGGCGATCACCTACAACACGTGTATGAGAAAGCTGGAGTGTTTGGTAGAAGTGAGGCTCTCTTTTAGCCAGTTCTGTAATACGGGCTGAAGCATCGCCATCGGAACTCATCACAGAATTACGAAGTAGGAAATAAGTCCTCAGATTTCCCCTGGCTCTTCTCTAAAGATACAGAAGTACCCATGATTCATGGGTAGTGACTGAACCAGCCCTGTTCTGGCCTTCAGGGAGCTTCCTGTTATATAGTGGGCAATTACCAACTTTTTCCTGACAGAAATTACCTTAGTAGAGAAGCGACGGACTCTGTTACCCATTGCTAAAGTAGATAGGAATGCGTGACTACTCAGTGAGGACCTTAACCTCTGAGCTCTTGGGACCAGGGAAATGGTTTGGTGAGCAAAGCATTTGTCAGGCGAGCATAAGGACCAGAGTTCAGATCCCCAGCATCTGCATAAATGCTGAGTGAGTGTGTGTGGCAGCCTACGCACAATCCCACACTCAGGAGGCAAAGACGGGACCCCCATGGCAATCTGAATAGCCAAATAGGTGAGCTCCAGGTTCAGAAGAGATCCTGCCTCAGTAAATACAAAAGAGATCAATTGAGAAAAATACCTAATGTCAACCTCTGACCCCTACATGCATGCACACACTTGTGCATGTACACACACACACACACAACCAGAGCCTGTAAGCTGTTGCCAGCCTGTGGACATAGCCTCTGAAATTTGAAGCAAATAGCTCTATAGTTCATGAGATCGTTTATAAAAATTTCCAAACTAATACCTGCTCGGGATTACATTGTTCAGTAGCACTGTCCTTCTGCCTGCACACTGGTGACATTTCAGACACGATCATCTTCATTGTGGGGGCTGTCCTGCTTCCTGTGGGGAAGCCAGGCAGCATCCTGGATACCATTTCCACTCTCTCTCACCTTCCAACTGTGATCATGGAAAATGGTCCAGATACCATCAGTGTTCTCTTGGATAGCAAAGTAACCACAAGTAAGAACCACCATTGCAAAGAACGCAAAAAATAAGGACCTTTTCTTTGTTTGTCATTTACTCATGTTGCTATTAATCAGGTGCTATCATCAACCCGTGTTTAAATGAACAAATTAAATAAACATTGAGCACAGAGCAGATTTTTTTTTTCCTGGTTTAAGTTTGATCTGTCATTACATTTGTGATAAACAGGCACAGAACACAGTAAGTGAGCCAGAAAGATTTAGCCTAAGGAAATGTTTTATTAAGGGTTGATATCATGCCTTGCTAACAGTTTAAAACACTTACAGGCACTTTGTTCTAGTGTGCAAATCTTAAAAGTGGGAAGAAAACCTGAACTGTGTTGACTGTCCCATAGGCATTCATTCTGAGATTATGAGCAAGGGGCCAGTCTCAGTAAACAGTGGGGAGAGTCAAGGGGCCACGTAGGTAGAATTCCAGCAACCCCCACGCACGGTTATAAGTAGCGCGTTTCCCCAGCATAACTCCTTGGTGGCTAATAATAGCAACAGGATGTGAAAGCAAGTAGCATTGACAGAAATATCCCACTTTGCCCTCTCTTCCTGATCCCAGGGAGGATGTATGGTGCAGATGACTTCTTGCCAGTCCTGACCTATGTCATAGCTCAGTGTGACATGCTGGAATTGGACACTGAAATCGAGTACATGATGGAGCTCTTAGACCCATCCCTGCTGCATGGAGAAGGTAACGTGCTCTGAGCGTGTCAGAGGGGTTGACCGGGCAGCTAGGCTTTGTGGGGAGAGGGGGGCAGTTGGCAGGGGTTGACGCATTTTAAAACTGAGATGAATTTGCATTCGTGGAATGTAAAATTAGCCATTTCGAAACGGGCGTCATGGTCTACACCTGTCATCAGCATTTAGGAGGTTGAAGCAGCAAGATTATGAGTCCCAGACAGGCCTGAGCTACAGAGCAAAGAACTGTCTCAAAAAAGCACAGTGAGGGCTAGGGAAATACCTCAGTCAGGGAAGTGACTGAGTTCAAACCTCAGCATGCACATCAAAAAGCTCAGCATGATAAATCAGAAGTCTCAACACTGGAGAGAAAACACTGGAAACAGGTGGAGTCCTAGAGCCGGCTGGTCAGCCAACCTGGGCAAATAAATGAGCGCCAGGCCAATGAGAGATCCTGTCTTGTCTTAAAAAACAAGGTGTATGGCATCTGAGGAATAGCACCCAAGGCTGTCCTCTGGTGTCCACCTTCACATACCCACGCGCACACACACACACACACACACACACACACACACACACACACACACACACACACGCACAGTTAACAGTCCAGCAATGGGTAGTAAAGACAGAGTATTGAACAACTACCACCTCTATCTAGCTCCAAAGCATCTTTATAACCCCAAATACAACCCTGTGGCTGGGAAACCAGTTGTGGGGGGTCCCCGACATCTTCCTGGTTCACCATAGAACTAATTGTTTTCTAGCTTAAAACTACTGGGTATTTTAGTGCGTGCCTGTAATCCTAGCACTTGCGGAAGGATCAGAAGTTCGAGGTTATCCTTGACTAAAACGTGAGTTTGAGACGGCATGAGATCTTGCTCCCTGAAACAAGCAAAATATGTACTATACTGAATTTTTAAAATTACAATACTAATAGCAATAGAAAAATAAAAATTAAGAGAGAAAATGCAACCAAGCCTGACAATAGAAATTTAATTTAGTAGAATTGAGCGTTCAATAGACTATCTTTTTCTTTTGGTGTGTGTTTGTTTTCTTCAGTACTAGTATTGAACCTAGGGCCTCATGCATGCAAGGCAAGCAGCCAACCACTGAGTTGGAGCCCCTGTCCTTCAAATGGCACATTTTAAAAAAAAAAAAAAAGATCCAGCTTCTTTTATGTGGGAAGTTATTGACTTTTTATTAAAGAATACTTACACTACTAAAAAAAAATAACCTGCTATTGTTATCACTAAAATTAATAAAAACCTGGCCCTTAAAAAAAAAAGAAGAAGAAGCCGGGCGATGGTGGCGCACGCCTTTAATCCCAGCACTCGGGAGGCAGGGGCAGGCAGATCTCTGTGAGTCTGAGACCAGCCTGGACTATATGAGCTAGTTCCAGGACAGGCTCCAAAGCCACAGAGAAACCCTGTCTCAAAAAAAAAAGAATTGTTTTAAACTTCCAAACAGCATTAGTTTGCTCTCTGTTGACCTTGGTGTTCAGGTTCAGTCTTGTCCTGCATGTGTCTTCGCAGAGGAAGTTCTTTTTCCTTCTGCATCAGTTAGAGGCTGAATCATGAAAATCTTTTAGATGCTTGAGTGTGTGGCTCACAGCCTTGAAAGGCGGCAAGAACTGGACTCTCCTGTGAGCTGGTTATTCTGCAAGGAGACAAATCAGGGCCTGTGTGCCTATCTGTTAATCATTCTCAGGAGTCCTTAAGATGGCCCAGACAGACACTGAGGGTGCAGCTGTGTTTTCTTTGTTCCTGTTGAGTTTCAGTCTGGGCTTGAGCACAAAGGTCCACCTACCTGCCCTTGGGATTCCCCAGGGTGTGCATCACCTAGACCCTTCTGACTAAGGGAATCCAAATCATTATCATCCCAAGAATGACCTTTAATGTCCTCAGTCCTCTAACTTGAATCTGCCAGGCTTGATTTTACTATCAGAGACCTACTGTTCCTTGTCCCCAAGGCATGTCCTCCCCTTCCCCTTCTGGTCAGAGCCAACTTGGGATAAGTATCCTCCATCCTGTCTCCAACCAGAGGCAGATACGAATGAGCTCTTCGACCTTTCTCTCTTGCCTGTTCCTAGCCTCTCAGTGAAATTCTCAACCAGGGAACCAGATACTTCATGATAAGCCCATAAGACCCACTATGTCTCTTCACTTTCCTGGGCTTGGGCAGGAGAGAAAATGAGTGTGGCTTTGCCTAGGCACCGAGGTAGACATTTGTAAGCTCCAGCGGCAAGCCTTCCCTTTTCCCACCATGTGATTATTGCAGTTTGGGGTTTATTTTGGTGGTTTCTGGTAGCAAGAAGACCCCTTGAGGCTTTGGGGGAAAGAGTGTGCCAGTCTCCCATTAGAAAATCGCCCTTCTCTTATTGACAGTGTGTACTTGGGACAGACGGATGCTTACGTCTTGTGGTCTGAGGACAGAGACAACCATTTCCTGCCTCTTTTTCCTGGCAGTGCCTCAGTGTGAGGCCCCGTGTTTCAAGCTTGTCCTCTTAAAGGAGAATGTCATAAGCGCTGCGTTGTGACAGATGGCAGGACTGTCTTCACCTGCAGGAATCCCCATGAGGAAAAAAAGAAAGAAAGAAACAAGGTCACACTGATGTAGGAACAGCCGGTGTGTTCCTCTATACACAGTCCTCGGGAGGGCATGGCCCAGGCAGG
This sequence comes from Alexandromys fortis, assembly GCF_014885135.2. Classification (NCBI taxonomy): domain Eukaryota; kingdom Metazoa; phylum Chordata; class Mammalia; order Rodentia; family Cricetidae; genus Alexandromys; species Alexandromys fortis. Next base: position 3,031,384 of record NW_026067989.1, read on the forward strand.
CTGGCTGTGGCTCTGGACTAAGCGGCAGAGCGTAGAACTGCAGCTCCTCCGATCCAGATCTGCAGGGCTGCGGTCATGTGTCACAGAGCCTCGCTTTCTGTGGTCTGTCCGAAGCTCTCTTGGGTCGGGTTTACAGCAGTCATATGTCTTTTCTGCTGTGCAAGCAGGTATTCTCATTTGCAGTCCCAGCACCACGGATTTCCTTGCAAGCTCAGAGCTCTTGCTTATGGCGGGATATAGTTGGGCTGAAAGGTGAAACCGTCTTCTAATTGTAGCCACATGTTTCAAAGCATGGTCAACTCTGTGTTTCCAGCATTTGAGGTTTCCTCCTTAGTGGCCTGAGCACATCGGGGCCATGGTATCAAATTCAAGGAACCCTTCAGCACCCCACAAGGATTGCAGCCCCCAGAGCCACAGTTAAATGCTGACACCAGGATAAAGTTGGTAGCGATTCCTGAAGTCCTTGTAGATTCCCCTGAACTCCACTGTGTGGCATTTAGCTAGCATTTTACCCTGAGTCACATGTGATTTGCTCATGGGACAAATACTAAGATCAATAATTCATAGCAGAGGCTGTCATAGAGATCTTAAATCATGGGTGGTGGGGTCGGGATGTGGGCGGACTGGGATGAGGGTGTGTTCACATGTTAGAGCATTCGCCTAGCATGCCTGAGGCCCTGTACCATAAAGTACTGCAAAGAAAGAGAAAGAGAAACCTCCGTTAGTGACTGTAAACAACAAACCCACTTTGTCAAGTTCAAACCAACGCAGGTCCCCAGGCCCGCTACCCGTGCTCCTGAGAGCTGAAACCATTTAATCCTGCACATTGATCAGAGAGTGTTCTGCAAGGTCCTCTGTGAGCAATGAAATGCTTTGGCCATGAAACTGACCCTTCTGAAAACAGCACGCTTAACTGCAATGGATGTCTAGTCTGTGCCTGAATGAGTGAGTGGTCAGCATTCTATGTCCCCTCTTCCGTGGAGCAGGGATTCTTCACTTCTGGGGAACACAGATTCGGGTCCTTTTTCTTTTTTTTTTTTTGTTTGTTTGTTTGGGTTTTTTTTTTTTGTTTTTTTTTTTGTTTTGTTTTGTTTTTTCAATACAGGGTTTCTCTGTGGTTTTGGAGCCTGTCCTGGAACTAGCTCTTGTAGACCAGCTTAGTCTCGAACTCACAGAGATCCACCTGCTTCTGCCTCCCAAGTGCTGGTATTAAAGGCGTGCGCCACCACCGCCCGGCTTCAGGTCCTTTTTCTTACACTTTCCTTCCTCCCAACTCTGTCTTGAGCACGTAATAGAATTTCAATGGATATCTTGACATATTTTAAATATAAAATGTGCTGCCTTCAGAGAATTCTTGCTGCACCTTCAAGGTGCCCCCTAGTGGTGCCCAAGCACACTTACAAACTCTTCTGCAAGCAACTCATTTTTAAGTCAAACCTAGAAAAATGCATAGGCGTCTTACAATGTGGTATGCCTGTTAGCACTCCCCGCAAACTCAAGAGGTAATTTTAAGGACACTCCTAGAAGGACACCACTCTCTTTAACATGTTAATTCTATTCTTTTATTTTTAAACGTGGAGACAGAAATGCTGTCAGCTCTTCAATGCTCCCTGGCCCCAGCATGGCCATAAATCTGTGAGATGAATGCAGGAATAGGATGAAGATGTGAGTGATAGGCTCTTTGATGTGTGCTCTTTGACATGTGCTCTCTGTGGAAGCGATGGCGAAGTCAGAGTCCACTTCCGCATGCATAGGCTCCGTGCCTATGGATTCAACCAACCGTGGGTGGTGAATATTTAGGGAAAAAAAATGAAATGCAAAATTTTCATCATCATCTTTTTTCTTTTTTGGTTTTTCGAGACAGGGTTTCTCTATGGCTTTGGAGCCTGTCCTGGAACTAGCTCTGTAGACCAGGCTGGTCTCGAACTCACAGAGATCCGCCTGCCTCAGCCTCCCGAGCGCTGGGATTAAAGGCTTGCGCCACCATCGCCCAGCTTTCATCGTCTTTTTTTCTTCAGCTCTCTATGTAGTGTTTCTATTGTATGGGGCATAGGAATCATGCATCTAGCCATGATTTAAGATTTACAGAGGTATTATGTAAATTATATGTAAGTACAATATGCCGTATTACATGAATATTTACCATCCATAAATTTTAGTGTACAGGGGGTCGGATCATAGACTCTGCACCCCCGAGGACCCCCGAGGACAACTGTATACAAGACGCCTTTAACCCTAGTACACCTCCACGGCCATCCCCAGGGTGACCCTCTTGAGAACCCACTCCCTCTGTTCTTCCAGGAGGCTATTACTTGACAAGCGCCTATGGAGCACTATCTCTGATAAAGAATTTCCAAGAAGAACAGGCTGCGAGGCTGCTCAGCTCGGAGGCCAGGGACACCCTGAGGCAGTGGCACAAGCGGAGAACCACCACCCACCGTACCATCCCCACTGTAGATGACTTTCAGGTAGGTACCCACCTCGCTCCCTCTCCTCCTCCAGCACATGGGCTCAGGACCCAAGGCCCAGATGAATCCGTCTGGTGGGAAAGGAACAGTGAAGCCACCCTCTGACCTTGCCGTTTCACTTCTGTTTCCCCGCTGACCACACTCAAACGCAAGAAATGTACTGACTGTGTCTAACCCAGTAAGGGCAGTTCAGGGGTAGGACTGAATGAACGTACAAGGCCCCGGGCTCCATCCCCAGCACTTACAGAAAAATATTGAAAGTCGAGGTACAGTTTCTCATCAGTGTGAATCACTTTAGCACCAACACACATAGAAACGTTAAGTATTGCCTCCATAAAGGATACACACAGGCTTGGCCCACAGTTGGCTACCATTAGGACAACGAAGTCAAATTAAGGCCGGATTCCTCCTAAAACATTTGGCGTGCTGTGAAATACCTAGCCTGACAGGACGACCACAGGAGAAACCCAGGCAAAGGCATAGGATATCCAGTTTCCTCAGGAAACAGTGGGTGCTTCCCCTGCAGCCCACCTGGTTGCCCTTGGGGAAATGGGGGAGGTACAACATCGGATCTTTCGTCTCTCCCTCCCCCTTTTCTCCCTCACTCTCCAAACAGAATCCCCAGGAATCTCAGCTCAGCATTTAGGGCAGAGGCTCAGTTTGAGGGTGAACACTGCAACCAGGCCCCAGTTGGGTTTCCAGACTGGGCTGCTAGGCCTGTATGATTCCCAATGAGTTTATTCCCTGAGGTGAATTAGGGCTATAGAAGGCTGTTCCCGACCCAGCAACCCTTGATTTACTTTTGCCTATGCAATGGTGATGAACCAGGCTGCAGCTGTGTTTGGGTAGTCTTCTGAAGGCTTCTGTGGACCTCTGAAGCCTGGCTGTGCCGCACAGCAAGTACCCTGGCAGGAACCTGGAAAGGCGGGATGAATTCGCCTTAGTGTCCAGATTCACCTCCCCTGCCTTTTCTCTCCCTCTTCTGATTTTTCGGTAAACAACCTTTGGTTCAAAGTCAGCCAGCCCATGCTTCAAAAGCAAGGTCAGCATGTTCTTCTCCAAGATTGCAGTTTTCTCAGAAATTCCTTCCAGACACACAAACTACAAAGCAAGAGCACATGCTGTGCCCCCCACATCCACTTCCACTTGAGTTGTTCAAGAGCACCCACGTGGTAAGTTATTTAGCTCATGCAGACCACTGGACTACTGCCTTATGGGCTAAGCACGGAGGAGGTCCTGAGGATCTGCACCCTCTGAGATCAGAGAAACTGACAAAAGTACATTCTTCTTCCATCAGTAGGCTTCTCTGTCTATGACCACTGACTACCAGAAACTCCTAACCTAGAGACCCATGGTGCCCAACCCCCACACACCACAGAGCCCTTCCTTAGGCACAGGCACTAGCCACTGGCCTCACCCACTTTAAAGATGCACGTCTCCCTACACTAACACCTAAGAGAGTGCATTTTGAGCACTCAGGTCATGGATGAAAACAAAAATATAGAAATGGAACTCAAGTACCAAGGGTCATAGACACAACCCCCCTAGTTCTCCCCCTTACTGGAAGAAGAATGCTCCTTAGTAGCCAACACAGTGACATGCCTCGGTTTCCTCGCTGGGGCTATGTAGACTACTCTCTCCAGGAGTCCTTGGATAAATGCACAAGATACCACGAGAACGAGAGAAGCAATGTGAGGTCTAATGGCTCATGCACATGCTGTGAAGACCAACCTTCGTATCTCTACCTGAGTGCCACTTGACCCAGCCTCCCTTCTGCAAAGTCATCAGGCTGGCCAGGGTCCTCCCTCCAGATGGCATGAAACATCTTACGTGTCCAGAGTACACGATCCTTCCCAAGAGCCTCCCCTCGTGTATGCCAGTTAAGCCTCCTAGCAGCCACAGGAGAAGGAAGGCTGGCCCTCTCAACCAGAACTAAGAAGCCACAATGTGTGTTCTCTAGACACAGCTAGAACTTGACTAGGACTTTTCTGCTTTGTGTGTAACCATTTTGCTTGTGAGCCTGTAACAGCTGAGCCATCTCTGCAGCTTGTATGTAACTAACCACGCTTAAGGACCTGGAAGCGGGCGGTGGTGGCGCACGCCTTTAATCCCAGCACTCGGGAGGCAGAGGCAGGCGGATCTCAGTGAGTTCAAGACCAGCCTGGTCTACAAGAGCTAGTTCCAGGACAGGCTCCAAAACCACAGAGAAATCCTGTCTTGAAAAACCAAAAAAAAAAAAAAAAAAGGACCTGGAAATAAAGGAGCTAACCAGAATAACACAATCTTGGCAACTGCCCCGTGTCATAGGAGTCTCTTCTTGTGCCATAGGAGTCAGCAGGCTTACTGCCTCTCAGGGTGGTGAACATGATTCTCAATGGCAAGCCTGCGCCATCTCCTTGTACTTCCAGCGGCATCACGCTGTGCTTAGTCAGCTCCATCTCCGAAGTCTTCTTGCAGAATTGACATCCCCTCCCCCTGATTCTTCCCACATTACACCCTGAGCCACTGAGAGCCCACACCACATGAGATCACTGTTTGGGGAGAATGGGCAGGCATCAGCGGTTTGCCTAAGCATTCTTGTCTTTGCTTAGGCTTCCCAGAGCGGCACAAAGTGAGCATCATTTGTGCTGGTGTGTCGAGATGCTTTAAATCCTTCCTGCTAACTCCTCGACCAGACCCTTCTGCTGTTTTCGTTATTTTTCAAGCTGGGAAACATCCCAGCTCTGGATGTGGTTCACACTCTTACTCAGGATTTCTTCAGCAGCTGGCTTTAATGGATAAAGATGAAAACCAGGGCAGGCGGGACTTCCTATTGCTTCTCTTTGCAGTGAGCTAAAATGTGGCAGCTCAGTCCACGCCATAGTTCCCACCACTGTCCGGGTTCCAGTCTTCCTTGGCAATCTGCGTGGTCTGGCTAGACATTGGGACAAACAGTAGCCTTGAAGTGGCCCTCAAGTTCAGCCTCGCATTTGCCTCTGCCCTTGCTCCTGACGTCTCTGTTTCTACTTGCAGAATTACCTCCGAGTTGCCTTCCAAGAAGTCAACAGTGGCTGCACAGGGAAGACCCTCCTCGTGAGGCCCTATATCACCACAGAGGATGTGTGTCAGCTCTGTGCTGAGAAGTTTAAGGTGGAGGATCCTGAGGAGTACAGCCTCTTCCTCTTCGTTGACGAAACGTGGCAGCAGTTGGCAGAGGACACTTATCCTCAAAAGATCAAGGCTGAGCTGCACAGCCGGCCTCAGCCCCACATATTCCACTTTGTCTACAAGCGAATCAAAAATGATCCTTACGGCGTGATTTTCCAGAATGGGGAAGATCTCACTCCCTCATAAAGGACACATGGGGCTTCCCATTGATGCACCCAAAAGGGAGCTAGGAGTCTAGCCTTCTGGCTCTGCCACATGTTGAGCTTGAAAGACAGTCACCTCCTCAAGGACCCCTCAGTTCAGTGACTAAGCCATCCATAGGCTGACTTAGCCCAGGGCATCTTTTAGATACATTGCCCATATGAGGTAGCTGGGGTTCATGAATAGTAATATTGTCCTCCAGAAAGGAACAATTGCATTTGATGGTTCAGGTGTCCAGAGATCACTGGCTGTTTCACCTTGGCCAGCTTCTGGGTTGGTTTGTATATGTGCTGAGGAAACACTTAAGGTACAAGCTCTTCTCTTGGATTCGATAGCAGGTGTTGACAAAACTGGCCGACACAATGTGTCAGGTAGCTCTCAGCTCCATGGATGGCTCCATCCTTCCCTCTTTCCTCTCTTTCCTCCATCCTTCATTCTATAATGTTTTTTACAAAGATCCTTTGTGGTTTTTTTTATATATTTCATAGAAAATTTTTATAGCAGTTGCAGGTAAACTGTCAGGATTGGTTTTTAAAATATTTTTGTAACTTTAAAATATTCTATAAATATGCATGTGATTTAACCTTTAATATTTGAAGATAAATCTCTTGCTGGATTTGAGAGTATCGCATTTTAGACGTCTCTCTTCTGTAACTGGATATTTTGGCAAATTTGTGGGGAGAGACTGCTGGTTGTCTTAAAGCAATCCTTGACACTGGCCACAGACCGGTCGCCTTTGCAGACTCTGATGTACTGTTACCTTGTTCACTTTTAGTGGTGTTGTTCTGTTCACTGTTTGCTTATATTGTTAAGCAATCGATGCTGAGGATTAGGAGAGAAATGAATGTAGAGAGAGGTAGAGAGAGAAACACAGACTCTGAGGAGGGGGCTGAGGAATGCAGCCTGCAGGTTCAGGCTTTAGCGGGGAATCAGAAAAGGAGTCAGTCCTAAAAAAACGTGCTGTAGCAAGGTTGGACAAAGATCCGTTCCATATGCTATCTGCTTTAGGAAGCATTTTTAAAATCCCCACGAGGGAGGTAAATCAAGGATAACGCTCCCTGTGCCCCTTTTGTAGGCCCAAACTGATGGCATCCAATTATTTCTAGGTAGAAGCCAAGTAATGTAGAATATGGCTTTTGTTGAGTTCAATAAGATGTTGATGGGAAAGGAATGCACCAAAAAGCAAAACCGAACCAAAAACTCCTCTTTATTTGTAATCACGGGCAGTGGCTGAGATGTGGCTCAGTGGTGGGGCTGGCGTGCACAAACCAGCACACTGGGTTCCATCCTCAGCATGACAAACAAAACAAAACAAATGGAATACACACAAGCGACATGGATATATGGTGAAGTTAGATTTGTGCTGTAGAAAACGAATTTCTGGGCACACGTACTAAAAGGGTCATGTGTCGGTGTAATACAGGTCATTGCACAAACAAAAACATGTTACTGTACTTTGTGGGGATGCACAGGCGTCTGATCTGGGGAGACTTTGTATCTTGTGTCCTTGGCTTTTGTTGTCCTAGAGCCCTCAGCAATACCGTGTTGTGCTTCCTTTTGTAAATGATTTTTTTTCCAATGGAATTTTGCACATAATACATTGTAATACTGTACAATAATCCTGTGTAAAATAATTTTTTTCAATATTCTTCAGTTGTCTTTTTTTTATAGATGATTTGTTTTAGTCAGAATATAGTCAGGTACCCAAAGATGCTGGGCAAATGTACACGACAGTGGCTGGACTTGGTGGACTGTACCTTTTATCCTAGCACTTGGGACGCTTGGGAGGCAGGAGTAGGTGGATCTCTGTGAGTTCCATGTCTACCTGGGCTACATAATAAGACTCCGCTTCGAATAACACACACACACACACACACACGCAGACATACACGGGCCGACACAGAGCACATGACAATAAATGTCACATTGAGCTGGTAATTGTGAAGAACAAACAGAAAGACATTGCTCAGAAGTTTATGGGCTGATAAAACAAAAGCTAAGAAACAGGAAGAGAAAACAGATGGCCTGTGACCCGCAAGTGTTTGCAGGGTTACCCAGCACAGAACTTGGCTTTGATGGCTCTCGGGCAAATCACAGCTAATCTGAACTCAGAGCCAGGCAGGGCCCTGCAGACAACTCCTCCCTGTCCTTAGGCAACCTCAGCTGTGTCCCGGCTGAGAGTTCAGGACGATTGCAAAATCAACAGCACAGGCCTCCTCTTCTGCAGCCCAGTGTTCTGGTGATTGCAACCATGCCTGACTGCTAAGGGCTCTTTGCATTCCTGCTAAGAGAGAAAAGGCACTGAGAGGACGTCTGAGACATCCATAGGATTTTAGCTACTTAGATACCAGAAGGAGGGCTGGATGAACTTGCTTTTGATGTTTGGAGTGAAGAGATGCTGCCCCTGCATCTGTACAGCTGCCCTCCTGACTCTGCAAATTTAGACCATTGTGCTGTCCATGTGCTAAGGATGGGAGCGCCTCTGAGATTGAAAGCAGGTCACAGCATCTGAATTAGGCGGTCTGAGCAGGCCCCATGAGAGCAGAATAAGAAAAGCTAGAATGAGCAGAAGAAAACATCACAAGACTTTCCCTAGTTTGTCATTGGGCAATGCTTCCCTGGCAGAGTTTCAACACATGTGTCTTCATTTTTCCCCCCACGCAGGCATTTCTCACTTCTCAGTTTGCCAGGAAACAGACCCTGGTGGAGTTTGGATAGAATAAAAGCCGAGTAAAAATATACATGCTGGGTGGAGGGAAAGGAGAATGCACTTCCAAGTCTAAAAATATCTTGAACACCAGCCAGGGGAAGGGATTTTGTTTTTGATGTTGGACATACTGCCAAATATGACCCCCTTAGGGACGGAGAAAAAAAATAGAAATTGGTCAAGTTGTTTGTATCGTGTGGAAGTTACTTTAGATCTACAAGCAAATGCAAAAGACAGGAAGCTGGGCCTGACTGCTTCCATTCACAAATGTGGCCTCTCCTCCCTAGCAGCTCCGACCTTCATCTTCTGGAAGATGAAATAAGCGAGGCCTGCGGTGTTTAACAGCCTGGTTCTACTCCCCACCCCAAAATGCCTGTGAAAACTGACCCGGGAAGGGCTCTGTCTACACGGGACGTGTGTTGGAATTGCCTGCAGAGTCTGAGAATAAAACGCCCACTCTCCTTGATTTCCAGACCATTTTCAGAAGAGTGAATTTGAGACCCAGAATGTTGTTTGCCATTTGGTGATCTTAAGTCAAGCTGGAAAAATGACCTCCACCCCAAATCATATTACAGTCAGAATCATAAGCAGATGGCGAAAAAGAAGAGAAAGGAGAGAGCTGGCGTTTGGTTCAGGAAGCAGGTTCTGTTTTAAAAAGAGTGTATGTTTTAGCGTCAGACAGTGGATTGCAGCTGGCCCAAATTTGCCACATGAATATTGACTTTGGTAGGAAAGGAACTATGAGAGTTAAAAAAAAAAAGAAAGAAAGAAAAGAAAAAAGAGGGGGAGAGGGAAAGAAAGAGGAAAAGAGAGAGAAGCTTATTTGGAGGTGGGCATATTGCTTGGTAATATAGTGTTCTCCTAGTACACTCTTGGTCCTGGGTTTGATACCCAGCATGCAGTGCGCATGCACACCTACCCTTTTGGAAACCAGTCCACCTCTTTGAACATTCCAGAAAGGGGGAGTGCAGATTGAGGAAAGCAATAGGCAAGAGACTGATGATAGAGTCGGGAGGGCATCCACTGAACACTGCTTCCGCCCAAATTTATTGCTCATAGCTCTTATATACCCCAAACCAAAGGATAAAGCAAAAGATTTCCTTACCATGATACAGGGAACAAGCGAGTGTGATTGCTTCCTTAATTCTCAGAGCACCCAATAACCATGCCTTAGGTCAAGCATCCTGTAATCTGGCCTTGAGGATCAAGAATAGGTTTGAACTCTGGCCCTAAATCAAGGTGGACCCAAGTCAAATCTGTGGGTCCCACACTACCCTTCCCCACTCTTACCCACCCCCCAGAAGAACAGATACACTCACAGAGGACTGAAGGGCATCAATACCCCTTATTCTCCTTTTTTTTTTTTTTTTTTTTTTGGTGTTGTTTGATTTTAAAGACAGGTTTCACTATGTTGATGAAAACTTAAGCCTGCAATGATCCTACTTTCGCTACTTGCTGGGTCAATACTCAAAGGCATTTTTTTTCCGTATTAGGTATTAGGAGTTAAAACAACAGGCCAAGTATGGCCTTGAACGCCTGATCCTGATCCTGAGTGCTGGAATTACTAGCAGGTGACACCAAGCCCAGCTAGGAACCAATGCTCCCACTAGAGGGGACCAAGGTCTGCTCTAAGGATTCACCAAGGAAGATCTCCAAGTGGAATGAGACAGCTTCTTTTCTTGATTCTAGTAAGAACTTGCAGCCAGGAGGTAGTGGTATACATTTTTAACCCTAGCACTCAGGAGGCAGGCAAATTTCTGAGTTCCGAGCCAGACTGGTCTACAGAGTGAGTTCCAAGATCCACCGCCACTGGATCTGTAAGGTGTTTCTCTCTCACAGCAAGTCTTAAAATACTCTGTTCTACTCCAAGGCTCTGCCAAAATGCAGGCTCTGCTTTGTCCCTCTTTCCGCTCTAGCTGGAGTCTTGATTGTGAATGGAACAGAGGGCACCCGTTCTGTCACTAAGACTCAGGGTCCACTGCTGCTATTTCAAGTGCGTGTAATTTTTGTTTTTTTTCTGTTTGTTTGTTTGTTTGTTTTTTCCGGTAGTGCTGGGCATGGAACCCAGGTCCTTGTGTTCTCTAGGCAAGCGCTCTATGACACACCTCCTAGGCTTAGGCTGTCTTGAAATCACCTGGAGATGCTAGACCACCAACCAAGCCTTCAAGTGAGACCCAAGTGTCCAGGTGATTAACACCTCCCCCATGCTTCCACCAAGGGACACCAGACACAGTTCTTTTCTTGTTGTTTGTTTTTGCGTTTCGAGACAAGGTTTCTGTCGATTGCGTTGGGTGGATTACTCAGTCTAGGGGTTTGTAACCCACCCTGCAATCAGTTATTCCAGGGTCACAGAGGGGCGCTACCTAGAAGGGAATGAGCTAAGACAGAAGAAGGAGGCAAGCAGATTTGTCAAAGCCTCCGTTTATTAGGGTCATGGTTGCTGCTTATATAGGCCCTGCATGAGGACTTGGTGGGCAGGGCACAGGATGCGCGTGGTCCGGTCATGTAAGCCAGGTAGGCCAGAAGTCACAAGTTGCCACACCTAGTTCCCTGGATAGCTGGAATGTGAGGCGGGTTCCGCTAACAGATTAACAGTTAATTGGGTGAGGGGCAGGTTTTCTCAATAGAACATAATTATGGGTGTGGGGTTCTCTGCAGACTCCCTAGGGTGATTCCTGTAATGATTTTTAGGCGGGAAATGGCTCCTGACAGGTTTCTCTGTGTAATAGCCCTGGCTGTCCTGGAACTCACTTTGTAGACTAGGCTGGCCTCGAACTCAGAGATCTGCCTGCTTCTGCCAGCCTAGGACAGCCCAGCTAGACGGGGTTCTTAAAGAGACAGCACACCTGGGAGAGTAGCCTCTTGTTTGGCTACTAACACCTGAATAGGGCAGATTCCTTATTTAACTGGCAGATGACCCTGAAGTACTGCTTTGTCCAATATAAACATAAAGTTGATTGTAAAAAATTTTAAAAAAACCTTGGCAGTTCAAATTAATTTGAGTTATAAATGCTATTTGACCCATGAGATTCCAAATATTGTATTTCAAGAATCTAAAACTTTAAAGATGCATTTTGCATTCTTTTAAAAATAGTAAGTTTTCCTCCAAAGCCACAGAGAAACCCTGTCTCAAAAACCAAAAAAAAAAAAAAAAAAGTAAGTTTTCAAAATTTTAGGTGTATTTCACACTTAACAGCACATCTAATTTCACGTGTACTTCATCTCAAACTAGGCTCTTGTGCCTAGTGCACCCATCTGGAGAATGAAGTTTTAATATATTAGCAGAGATGATTTTATGTGTGTGGGGGTCAGACAGACAGACAGAGACAGAGAAATTGGAAGCAGTCCATTGTTCCCAGCATTTCCTACTAGCAAAGAGTACCATCAGGAGCTATATAGTAAGAGCTTTTTCCAGGAAAGGAAAAATAAAAGGAGGAGGGAGGATGCAAAGAGAAGTCTTGCTGATTTCTCATGCCTGGCCCAAAGGAACTGCTGAGATGAGCCATCTCTGCCCTCATGGCAATCTCGTGAGCACTCCCAGAAAGGGATTACTGATAGCTAAAAATGCAACCATAGTCAGTGATTATCCCAACAACTTCCCATTTTTATATTTCATTTATTTATTATATTTATTTACTTATTTAGATATTAATATATACATTCAAAAACATTCAACAGTGCTTGTTTTTCCCCCGATAATCATTGGTGTTTTGCCTGCATGTTTGTCTGTGTAAGGTCGATGGGTTCCCCAGAACTGGAGTTATAGATAGCTGTGAGCTGCCATGTGGTTGCTTGGAACTGAACCCCAGGCCCCACTGGAAGAGCAGACAGTGCTCTTAACCACTAAACCATCTCTCCAGCCCAGCAGCGCTGCCCTTAACTTACTTGGAAAAAATACAGTATGTGATGCGATTCGATTTTATTATTTCTTTTATTCAGACTTCTCCCACAGTTGTGTGGCTGGGGCAGTCTGTGGGGTCACTGGCAATGGGACCTGGATTTATCCCTAGTGCATGAACTGGCGTTTTGGAGCCCATTCCCTATGGAGGGAAACCTTGCTCAACCTGGATACAGGGAGGAGGGGTTTGCTTGGTCCTGCCTCAACTTGAAGTGCCAGTTCTTGTTGACGCCCCGCCCGCGGGAGTCAGCCTTTCTGAGGAATGGCTAGGGGGTTGGGTAGGGGAAAGGTGGAGCGCGGGGAGCGGGAGGGGAGGAGTGGAGGAACCGGGAACTGTGGTTGTTATGTAAAATGAAAAAAAAAAAAAACTTTTAAATGAAAAAACTAAAAAAAAAAAAAAACAAGCAAGCAAACAAACAAACAAACAAAAATCAGTATTTCCAAAAAAAAAAAAATTTACTCTCTTTGGAGGGAAGGATTTCAAAATAAAAGTAAAAAAAACTGTTCACGATTTATTAACTCACACATTAGAAGACTTTAATAGAAAGGGACACCACTCCCGTTTACTTCTAACGCCTCCTTCCAAAACACTCTTTCAGCTCCGTCTCGGTGGTTAGCCTCCGTTTTCCTAGAAGCATGCTTACATTGCCGCTTGTATTCACTTCAATGTTACTTTGTGGGGAGATCCTGAGGTCAGAGCCCAGGGCATGCGCGTGCAGGGAAGCCTCTACCAGAGTTAGGCTCTGGCTCTGGAGTGTCTCATTTCATTGTGCACGATAACAACGTAACACCTCTTTGAAGGTGCCCCCCGCAAGGGTAGTCTGTCCTTTTATGGAGGACGGTAGAATGTGGTTACTTGGGAGTCCTTTATCTCGGGTCAAGCTGTGGCACTACCACCCGCAAGAGAATTCCTGTATCCTGCTGGGAGTGGACAGAGTCTAGCTGTCAACATCCTGAGATCTGGCGAAGTTTCTGTCTTTCAGATGCTCCATTTCCTGTGGAAGATCACTGCCTCTTTGTCCTTCATCGTTTTTGTGCACTGAGTGGTGGCAGCGGGCAGATGGGCTCAGGATGTAGCTCCACATTTCCGTCTACGGGAGCCCGAGGAGTCATTTTCAGACACCTCTACACAGGCAGCTTAGAGATGAGTCTGAGGACCAGCCAGTGTGAAGGAGGCTTGGGGTTTATTTACAGGTTTTAGGGACTGGGGGTTAGTTTGGCAGTTAAGAGCGCTTACTGCTCTCGAAGAGGACCGGGGTTCTCTTCTCAGCACCTACATGGTGGTTTACAGCCTCCTGCAGCTCCAGTTCTAGAAGATTCAATTTCTTTTTTAACCTAGTCAGGCACCTGGATAATAAGAGGTTTTTGTTTGTTTGTTTGTTTGTTTTTATTGTTTTGTTTTGTTTTTAGGAGGGCAGAAGCTGGAGAGATGGCTTAGTGGTTAAAAGCTCTGGCTGCCCTTCTAGAGAACCCAGGTTCAACTCCTAGCACACACATAGTAGCTCAGAACCATCGGTAAATTCAGTACCAGAGGATTGGGCATCCTTTATGGCCTCTGAGGACACTGCATGCATGTGGCCCATAGATACACAAGCAGGCAAAACACCTATATGTGTAAAATAAAAGGTGTGGGGGAGTACGGGGGGGGGTTGGTGAAGACAGGTGCTCAGGGAAAAAGTAGTAGCATCCAGACATAGGTGTGGTGTGGTTCTCCAAGAGAGTCCATTTTAAATGCCTTGGCAGGAGCCACATTGACTATTTTGGTTGCCTCTGAAGTTACGTATCAAAGCATTTTTTAAAGGAACATCATTCCCACCCTCCCCTCCCTTTTATGAGATTATAGGTGTTCCTTATTGCCTTGGGTAAAATTACAATCTGATAAATAAAACTATGAATCATGAAGATTACACAAGGGGGTTAAGTCTTCTTTCGCTGTCAATGAAGTTTATGATCTTGCTTGTGAGATTACTAGAAAATTGCACGTTTACAGTTGGGAAGAGAAAGGCCATACTTGGTCACATACGCTTACGTCTTAAGCACAGTTCACTGCTATTTTAACCTTCTTGGTTGAAGTGCCCCTCCCTGTATAAAGGCAATATCTACTTCGACAACCTTCACAGCACATTTGGTTAACTGTGCTGGAGTTCTTAACTCCAGTTCCAAGGTAAGGATGCTCCTTTCTATTCCAGTCTCCCTTTCCCTCTTCTTGTCTTTCTGTTTTTCGTCCTGAGTACTTGGGCACAACCTCTAGGTCTCTCCAGGGAGTCGCACGGGCTGTGTCCACGCCCTGGGTCTTCCCAGGAAATGCACAGCTTTACTTCTTTACTTCTTGCTGGCTTTTTCTCCCGTCCTTAACCATTGCTCTCTCCTGTCTGATAAATATATTTTCTGGAGTCCAAAATTTTGTTGGCATTTCTCATTGGCTCTTGTCTTCTCATCCAACTTCTTTGTCCAAAAGGGTTAGGACCTTTGAAATTCCATTCTACTTTAAAATTTTCTATTACTGTGTGTGTGTGTGTGTGTGTGTGTGTGTGTGTGTGGATAAAGCCAGGCACACACCTTTAATTATGTATAAAAATGGATATTTATTTCTTGTTAATTCCTAAGTCTGATCCACAAAAATGGAGTGATTTCCATTTATTTAGAGCCTGTTGAGTATCTTTCAACAATATCTTGTACTTTTCACACTGCGATTTTCGTAATTTTTCTTGAATTCATCCTTGAGTATTTTAATTTCAGTATTTAAAATTTGAAAAAAAATCTGTTTTATTTTTATTTTAGTGAACTATAGTAGAGAACAGATATATCCAGCCTTCCTTGATTAATTGAAAGCCATAGTCAGGTTTAATTTTAGTAGCAAATGCCTTTATACATTCTAATTAACAAAACTGAAGAGAGATAGTTATATTGACAGCCAAGGCCAATGCATCCATCCTGTTCAGTTATTATTTGATAAAAAAAAAATTCTAAAGCAAAGATACCTACTCACGCCTCTTTTTTTTGTTGTTGTTTTTGTTTGTGTTTGTTTTTCAAGACAGGGTTTCTCTGTGTAGCTTCGGTTCCTGTCCTGGAACTAGCTCTGTAGACCAGGCTGGCCTCGAACTCACAGGGATCCGCTGGCCTCTGCTCCTGAGTGCTGGGATTAAAGGTGTGCACCCCCACCACCTCTTGCCTAGGACAGATCAGTACATGTATTTTACTTGTTCACTTTGTACTTCCATATAACCAGGAGAAGAAGAGCCAGAGCAGCAACAGACGGAGCATCAAGACGTTGACGTGTTTTAGATGGGGACAGTTGCAATGATGGATGTGAATCTGGGTCAGTACTGTTTACAGAGAGCACGTGGGGTTTTGTTTCAATGAGCAGGAAAATAGGTTGTGATTAAATGTGGTGAGAGAGCTTGTAGTTTTTTCCAACTAAGCAGTAAAAGGAATTACTCACTGTAAAATGATAAATCAAAAGTTCTCTGAGTCATGGCTAAGGCAAGGAAAATGTGCAGCTGTGGTAGAAACTTTTCCTGGCTCTGAAAAGTCAAAGCCAAATGCCCTGAAGGGGAAATCAATAAAGCTCGTCCTAGAACTGCAAAGGATTCTGGGAGCACTCGGGGAGTTAAATGTAGTCTGCGTGTTTAAGTAAATCCAGTGACATGGTGACACACGTCACCAACTTCAAGGCACTCAGATTCCTGTGAGTTTGGGAATCTCTTCAGCTTTATTTTAAGTTTGGTTTTGTTTGAGATTATGTAGCCCTACTGGCTTGGAATTTACCTCCATCCCCCTGCTTCTGCCTCCTGGGTACTGGGATTAAAGGTGGAGGCCACCTTGCTTGTTGAGTTTGTTTTTTGAGATAAGGTCTAACATAAACAATCCAGGAAGGCCTCAAACTCTTCACTAGAGAGGGATGACCTTGACCTGATTCTCTTGCTTGTACCTCACAAGGGCTGGAACTATAGAAAACCCAACTTTTCTTCAGTTTTAATTCAGTTCTTTTTCCTTCTGTTTATTTTTGTTTGTTTGTTTGTTTGTTTGTTTGTTTGTTTGTTTTTAGAAGCTTGGTTTCTCTGTAGCTCTGGCTCCTGTCCTGGAACTCGCTCTTGTAGACCAGGCTGGTCTCGACTCACTGAGATCTGCTGTGCCTCTGCCTCCCAGTGCTGGGATTAAAGGCATGCACCACCACCGCCCGGCTTCTTATGTTAAATTTAAGGACACTTAAAGAAATACACTTTACTTGATACTAACTTAAAATAATAATGAATTGTCTTTTAAATAAATCCTTCCCTCACGGCCCCTAAACTAGGCAGAGAGATCTAGTTATCCAGAGGTTAAAGATAACTTATTTTGGGGTTATAGAATTTTGAGTCATTCTTTATTTGTATATCTTCACAAGTCTATCTACAATGTGTTAATGTGCACATAAAGTTTTTATTAAAATAAGGCAGGCTTTAAAAACTTAAACAGACCTTAGATGTATTGGCTTGAAAAGGCCAAGCCAACCAACCAACCAACCAAACAAACAAACCCCAAAAAATCGAAAACCAAAACCCAAAACTAACCAACCAAACACAGGAAAACCCCAAACTCAAAACAAGCAGGTGGTCTTGCAAGCTTTTCCACGTGAAGCACAGCAGGAGAGGAGGGAGGTGGCTTGCAAGGCTGCCTTCTGTTGAAGGCTGTTCACAAGGGAGCAATAGAGACATGCCAATGTCCCTGAAGTAAATTTGCTAAGGCATCTGTAGCTGAGGGTTTTCCCTCTCATATTCTACAGTCACCATCTTAAATATGCAAAGTATTCCATTTCATTGGGTCACTTCCATCACTTCACAAGGTGGCAGGTACTGTTCTGCCTGCCAGGTATGAGTCCTTCAAACAGCTGCAGGAGGGGGAAGACTCTAACTGGGTACTTTCCAGGGGCCCAGGATTATTTAAAGATAAATAATTTAGCCGGGCGGTGGTGGCGCATGCCTTTGATCCCAGCACTCGGGAGGCAGAGGCAGGCAGATCTCAGTGAGTTCGAGACCAGCCTGGTCTACAACTCCAACAAGTTCCAGGACAGGCTCCAAAACCACAGAGAAACCCTGTCTCGAAAAACTAAAAAAAAAAAAAAAAGATAAATAACCTAGTCTATAATGGTCTATAATGTAAATACCTTGTTGCAGGAGATGACAGAACTTTCCCCCATAACCTATACACGGCCCTTCTTTCAGCTCTTCAGCTGGCTTGCACTGGGCTCCCTTTCAGATACTGATTGAAGGTGTTCAGCTACAGAATTAGTAACGGCTTTAAGGTCAGTAGGCTCACCGGGAGAGAAGGGTGGTCTGTGTATTTTCTATGCTTCTCTCTGTGTTACTGACCCGCCATCTGCTGCTATGGCTCTGTAGTTGCTGGGTAGTGCTTATTTGTGACTCGAAATGTCTGTGTTCTGTTTTTGTGTTGAGATAGAATCTCACTAAATCCACGAGGCTGCCCTCCAGCTTGCAATCCTCCTGCCTCAGTCTTCTAAGAGCTGGATTACATGTGTCAGCCACCATGCGGCCTCTCTCATTGGTTGCAAATTAATAGCCCACAGTATCTAGTACTTGCATGGGTCAAGTGCTACCTCTGTGTTAAACTCACAATATTAAAAAGAAAAAAAACCATAAAATTCTGTTGCACTTAAATACTTATAGACCTGTTGGTTATAATGTTTACAAATCAGAACTAGAATAGAATTATGAATACCAACTAAACTTCACAACCAACTAATTCAAACTGACATCGGTTTATGTCAGAAAACAGTTACAAAATATTCTGAAATAACCAATTTAAACAAAAAGAATACTGGACATCCTACATAGTAAACTCTTCTGATCTTAATTTTTATTATCTTCTGCTGGTTTCTACAACTCGGTGAGATGTAGAAAATTGGTAGTAATGAAAAGGATTCTTGACCTTAAAAATATGAATGCGCCGTGTCCTGTGCCAAGGAGCAGGGATGACTGCCCTGAGGACCCTGACCCGCTTTATCTACGTCTGCGCGTACATTCGAGCAGTTTTAAGTGCCATGTCCATTTGTTTACTCCTTTTTTATTTGTTGTTGTTTGAAAACAGGGTCTTGCTATGTAGCCCGGGCTGACTTGGGAGTCGAGATTCTCCTTCAACCCTCTAGCTCCTGGGTACATGTTCTAACATGCCTGGGGGCTGTGTGCATTTTACTTATACTTCTTTGTATAATGATTTATTTGTTTATAAAAAAGCAATTTTGCATTTTGCTTACATTCAGGCTTAAATTTTTTATTCTTGAGAATTGTCTACACATATGTAATGAAATATGATTTTATATATATATCTGAGAATTTATATGTATATATAATCATACCCAAAATACATATATACCAAAATTTTCCCATATCTCCCTGTATGTTCCCCTCCCACTTTTCTCTTTTTTTTTTTTTTTTTTTTTTGAGACAAGATTTCTTTGTGTAACAGCTGTGGCTATCCTGGAACTCACTGAGATCCTCCTGCCTTTGCCTCCCAGGTGCTGGGATTAAAGGCATGCATCACGATACTCGATATACACCATTTTCATATTTGGTTTATTATTATTTTTTTATTTTTTATACATTTTTTATTGATATTTATTGAGCTCTATATTTTTCTCTGCTTCCCTGCTTCTTCCACCCCCCTTCAATCCTCCCCCAAAGTCCCTGTCCCCATGCTCCCAATTTACTCAAGAGATCTTGTTTTTTTCTACTTCCAATGTAGATTAGATCTATGTAAATTTCTCTTAGTATCTGCATTGTTGTCTAAGTTCTTTGGGATTGTGGTTTGTAGGCTGGCTTCCTTTGCTTTAAGTTTAAAAACCACCTATGAGTGAGTACATGTGATAATTGCCTTTCTGTGTCTGGATTACATCACTCAAAATAATGTTTTCTAGCTCCATCCCTTTGCCTGCAAAATTCAAGCTGCCGTTATTTTTTTCTGCTGTGTAGTACTCCATGCCAGCACCACTTGTTAAATATGCTTTCTTTTTTTCCATTTGATATTTTTTGCTCCTTTATAAAAGATCAGGTGTTCGAAGATGTGTGTATTGATATCCGGGTCTTCTATTCAGTTCCATTGGTCCTCCTGTCTGTTCTTATGCCAATATCAGGCTGTTTTCAGTACTGTAGCTCTGTAGTAGAGATTGAAGTCAGGGATTGTGATGCATCTAGAAATTCTTTTATTACAGGATTGTTTTGGCTATCCTGGGTTTTTTGCTTTTCCCTATGAAGTTGAGTACTGTTCTTTCGAGGTCTTTGAAGAATTTTGCTGGTCATTGCGTTGTATCTTTGTTTTTTTTATAATTTTAATGTGGTACCAGAAAACTCAAGATCACATCCTGGTTCATGCTGGTGGTTGAGAAATGAGGCCCGGAGCCATCCTTTTAGGGACCACTTCCTGGCTCATACTATGAAGCATCTTTGTGGTTTTGAAGCTTGCTTTTATCATTTGACTTCCTGATCCCAGCTTCTTCCTCCTTGCTAGCCTATCATTCTGACTACTTTCTGGAAAAGGGTTGCAGGTGAGGAGCACCAAAGCAATTGCTCCTTTCCACCGCCAGAGAGAGCTGCTACGCTAATCCCTGTTGCCCAGCAACCTCTAGTCCGGAAGTAGTTCTTTGTCCCGCCCCATGGCGGCCGCGCGCGCGCGGGCACTTCCGGCAGTGCGGGCGCGGGGTCGCGCTGAGCGGGGAACCTGGCTGTGGCGCGATGACCACGCTCCGGGCCTTCACCTGCGACGACCTGTTCCGCTTCAACAACATGTGAGTGAGGCGCGGCCAGCCGCTCCGTCCGCGGCGTGGGCCGGGGTCAGCCTCGCGGGGCCGTGGGCCGGGTGGACGCTGCGCCGCCGCGCTGGCCGGTGACCTTGGCCGAGGCGCGGCCGCTCGGGGTGCTCCGGGGAGCTGCGGAGCTGGGCTGGACACCGTGCGCCCGCTCCCCGCGGTGGGGGTCACAGCGGAGACGGGGGCCGGAGCCGGCGTGGCGCTGGTTAGATTGTATCCCAGTGAAGTAACCTTGCGGTGTCGGGGCCCTAGCAGTAAGAGGTGGTTTGTGCTTGGTAGTTTACTGTAGCTGAGCGCCCCCAAATAGACTGCTTTAAAAAGAAAAAGAGGAAAAATTAGAGCGTTTCACTTTGTATTCCTGGCTTCCTGTAACTCAATATGTAGAGCAGGTTGGCCTCGAACTCCGAGATCCTAGCCTCTGCCTTCCTGGTGGGATTAAAGGCGTGCCCCACTGTATTTGACGAGGCTGCATTTTGTGAGGAGGGGAGTGGAGGGGAAGTCCCCCGTGCCCAGGAAGCCCTGGTGTTGTGTGTGTGTGTGTGTGTGTGTGTGTGTGTTTTTTTTTTTCCAATCCAATTTTAAAAGAACTTGCAGTCCCGCCCTCCTTTTTTAAAAGAAAAAAAAAATTATTTTGGAAGTTGATGTCCATTTAAAAAGCTGAACATTTCCCCGTGAACTCCTGTAGACACAGCACCTCGATTTTACTGTGCATAACGACAAAGCAGGGACAACTACGGACCAGGTGGTCCGAGTTTCGGGAAGGATAGCGCTCTGGGATGAACCTTGCTAAGGAAAATAAGGCGAGGAGGAAGCCCCGGGGAAGGTTGCAGGTGAGAAACGGAGCGAAAAGCCAAGGTGGGCCTTTGCTTACAGGTGAAGCTAGCTGAGAAGTTCAGATCCGATCCCGTGCCGTTTCTGTTAGGCCCAGCTAGTGATGAATCCTCACTGCATGGAACTCCTAATGGCAAGAGCTCATAAGTCGTGTGTCCTGGGCTAATGTCCTCGTTTATGGGTGAAGGAAGGCATTGCACACACAAGAGAGCCCTGACAATGGAGTTGGTGGAGAAAGGAATCTTACCCAAGGAGATTGGCCCAGGTGGCTGTTAAATAATCGGTCCCATGGAGCTAGAGAGAGATGGGTTAGTGAAAAGCCCTGGCTGCTGGTGCAGAGGACAGGGCTTCACTGCACCTGGAGAGGCTCACACCTGACTGTGATACCCGTTCCCGAGGATCTGAGGGCCTTTTCTGGCTTCCACGGGCACCAGGCACTCATGTGGTGCACAGACGTATATGCAAACAAAAAACCATACCCATTAAATGATGAAAACGTGGGTTCTGACGCTCAGGCGGCTAAGGCTGGAGGATCCCAAGTCTGAGTGAGGTTCTTTGGTACCCATGGGCTTCTAGGACCCACCAGACACCAAAATCCAGTGATGTGCAACCCCGTTATTACAGTGGTGTGGTATGCACATAACCTGAGCACTTCCAAGAGAATGCTTAGATAATACAGTGTACATGTTTTATAAATACTTCCAATACTGCTGTGTAGAGAATATGATTGGGGGGGGGTTGTTTAAAAATACTTCAATCTGAATTCTGAGCCAATGAGCAGTACACGGTGATTAGAGGAGATGAAGCAGGCAGGGAAGGCATTGAGGAGGCCTTGGCAATGGCCTAGAATGGTGGGAAAGGCTGTGGAGCTGATACAGTGCCTGAAGCTTCAGGACTGGACAGGAGCATTCATTTTGAAGACTTAGGAGGAGAATGGAGAAAGTAGAAGGAAAATGCACGTGACCACTTTTGGGTTTTTTTTTTTTTTTTTTTTTTTTTTTTTTTTTGGTTTTTCGAGACAGGGTTTCTCTGTGGTTTTGGAGCCTGTCCTGGAACTATCTCTTGTAGACAGGCACCACCTGCCTCTGCCTCTGCCTCCCGAGTGCTGGGATTAAAGGCATGCGCCACCATCACCCGGCCACGTGACCACTTTTGAACATTAGAGCCGAGCTCACCTGGCTTGGTAAGCCTCTTGTTAATGCCAATGAAGGAGCCCAGTTTCTCATTTCTGTTAATAGGCCATGTTAGCAAACAGTGAGTCACTGGGTTGGGTGGTGTTGCAGGGGTTGAAAGAAGCAACCACTGCAGATCATTTTACGTGTGTGCTGTTGCTGGAGACACGGCAGTGAGCAGAACAGAATCAATTGGTGTTTATAGACAACAGGTAGGTGTATAATGTATAAAGATAACTATAGAGGTACTGTGTGTGTGTGTGTGTGTGTGTGTGTGTGTAAAAGAAGCAGGGAAGAGAAACTTTACTGAGAAGAGATACAGCTTTGGGTAGGGCTTTCAGGGAAAATGTCACTGAAGAAAGATGTCAGGGAAGATGAATCATGGATGCCTGGTGTGGACTCTGGGTAAGTGCAGTATCTGCTCATCTGGATGGGGGTGGGGTGATAGCCTGTGCAGCAGGCGTCTAGTCAAGTGCCACAGTTTAAGAGATGGGTCTGAGAGTTTCAAGCCTGGGTCTTTGGGGCTTCTCTGAAAAGTGCACTGGGATGCCCAGTGGATCTAAAGATTGGATTTTAAGGATCAGCCAGGAAGCTAGGTGACATCAATGATGGAATGAAAACTAAAACTCTACAGTACCCCCTTAGAGTGCCAACGGCTAGTATAAATGAAACTGATAGGCCAAGCCGAGGTGGGGGTGCATCTGAGATGGGGCTCCAGAAGCCTACTAACAGGACTGCCAAGTAGGAGTAGGGAACTGTCACGAGGTGGTGTGTGCCACATTTTGTACATTCCTTTCAGGAGATGCAGCAGAACTGCAAATGCAGGAGAGAAAGAACTGGGGGCAGTGTAGTGAGTGGTGAGGAGGGTAGGCTCTGCAGCCTGTGCAATGTCAGAAGGGAAGCAGCGGCCGGGTGCAGGTGCTTTTAGGGGTGTGTGTGAGGAGACAGAGGAAGGGCAGCCTGTTGGAAAGTTGAGGTGAGCCACAGATGTGAAGTCATTGA
Source organism: Alexandromys fortis (assembly GCF_014885135.2). Classification (NCBI taxonomy): domain Eukaryota; kingdom Metazoa; phylum Chordata; class Mammalia; order Rodentia; family Cricetidae; genus Alexandromys; species Alexandromys fortis. The sequence continues at coordinate 3,054,611 of NW_026067989.1, forward strand.
GAAGTGGAGGGTGGGGACTCTATAGGGCAAGCCGCAGTACCCAGAAGTCCTCAGGATCAGTTCCTCCCAGTGCTAAGAAGGTTGTTGCAGGCGTGCAGTCTCTCAATAGCAAGCATTGGCAAGCACTAGAGAAGCCAACTGTTTTCTTTTAAATCAGACACTGAAAAACTACAATGCCATGGTCACTTGTTTTTTTTGTTTACATTACTATATTTCTTGGTAAAATTATTCATGTTAACATGTGATTCGTTTATTTTTAAATGAACTTAAAATTGAGAAGATTTATATAGCCCATAAAGCTTAAGGTTTCTGTTGCTGTGATAAACACTGACTAGACCCTGGGTCAAAGTCAATGAGGGAAGCTGAGGCAGGAAGTGAAGCAGAATCTATGTAGGAGTGCTGGTTGCTGGCTTCTTCCCTGGCTTGCTCAGTTTGCTTTTCTTGTTTGTCCATCCGTCCGTTCGTCCGTCCGC